>NW_014577138.1:255099-270093 GCF_000485595.1 Priapulus caudatus | reverse complement strand
TTTTATATGCATGAAGTACAAAACTACACTTATTTAATGCAAACAAACTATTATTCACCACCTGTCTATGACTGAGACACTAACACTATGATTCACCACCATGACTCTGACTGATCAACTGACAAAGACATTCAATTTGTCTGAATTTTTTTATTCACTGCTGGCAGGAAAATTCTCCTATCTTTTTTGGCACACCGCTGGACATAGCACTTTTCAAAGTCAAACATATCTTATTCTGGGCCTTAATTTTGATGGTTAGAATGTCACAAACACTTTCTGTTTTCAGGTTATTTCTCAGCTGTTTAACCAAATTATGTCTGCTAAAACCCCTCTACTGTTGTGGATGGTAGGGTCACAAACAGCTACTTTTTACAGTACCTGACGCACAATACGCACGCACGCGCACGTACGCACGCACGTGCGCGCGCAGTACATTATAGACAGTACTATACACACAGTATAAAAGCTTTAATGAGAAGCTAATTTTTCTGGTTCAATAGCATCCCGAAGTTACAAAAGTAGTAGAGTAGGCCCTCCTGCCCTATATGCATGTGCTGCGAAAACTCTTCTGTAAACTATTAGTATTACTGTAAATAACACGATGTGCACAGCCACGGACGTGAGTAACAGGGGTGTCGGGGGGAACAGGGGTGTCGCGGGCTGCTTTTTTCGTTTTTTTTTCTTTGGCGTGAATGCGTGAGAATGCGTAGAGCATGCGGGAGCGCGGGAGAATGGGTGCAGATGCGTGAGTCTCCCACGAAATGCGCAGCGTGAGACTTAGTAGGTCTGCTAACAGAGTAAGATTTAAACTAAAGGGTGAAATTTTATTTTTGGGGCGCATCAAATGCAGTCTAAGACATTCAAATGTTTTAAATTTTGCTGGGGAGACCCCCAGAACCCCTTCTACCTCTCTCCCTCCGCGTCTGCCTGCAGAATCCACATAACGCACACACTGCACGCCTTTGAATCCATCATGTGCGTTTTTCCCCAAACTGTGCATTACCACCGTTGTCTAATTTCCCCTCAGAAGAAACCCTGGGGTTTAAAAAAGGCCTGTCTCCACACACGGCACGGCACGGCAACGGCGCTGGCAAAAGTCAAATGGTTTTGCGTCTGTGCGTGCACGTGTGTGTGTGCGTGCGCGTGCGTGCGTGTGCATGCGTGTAGGTGTGTGTACTGTGTGTGAGGTACTGTAAAAAGTAGTAAAGCTGATAAGTACTAACTGGGGAATATAGTCAGCTTTGATGAGCAGCTAATTTTTCTGGTTCAATAGCATCCCGAAGTTACAAAAGTAGTAGAGTATATATGCATGTGCTCAGGGGAAAAAATTTAATTTATTTTTCGGGGGCTACTTTTCAAGCTCGCGTGCAGGAAAATAGCACTCTAAAATTTGGTTTGCATTGAACTCTATGCAAATTTACGGGGGCTCTTTTTGGCATTTCGGGGGCTAATTCGCCCCAAGCCCCCGTGTATTTTTTTTACTGCATGTGGGCTCGTGCTTGCTTACTGGACGGCATTGATTGAAGTACGGGAGTGGGGGTGGGGGAGGCGAATGCACTGATTGTTACAGTCGCGCGTGTGTGGTTATTGCTGTATATCTAGGGGTGGGCACCGCGCTCGTATGAGAGAGCGACAGCAAAACTTTCCCGCAATCGAGGAAACAGCTGCAATCGGGAATGAAACCGCCGCCGCCGCCGCCGGGAATGTGCCGGCACGCAAAAAGAAACGTTGCTGTTTCGACGATCAAATATGATCGATGTTTGCTGGGTCATGTTTATTACGGGAAAATTACGTTCGTCACTTTTTTCGCCAAATAAGACTTTCAATCGCCAGATTACTAATTTGTTCGCCATTGGCGAATTGGCGAGTGGGTAGCGAGGGCCCTGATACTGTTGAAGCCGCAACACCCAGCGTTCTATCCGAGCTGGTGGTGTAGACCTAGGGTTGTTGAAAATCGCTAAGAGAGGTCGGTGATCTGTAAGGATGATGAAGTGACTTCCATAAGGGTACAGGTGTAATTTTTCGCAGCCAAACACGACTGCAAGTGCCTCCCTTTCTGTCTGGGAATATCGTTGTTCAATTGCAGTCAACGCACGACTGGCATAGCTTATAACAGACATCTCATCACCCAACTTTTGAGTCAGAACTGCATCAACACCTACTGGGCTGCCATCTACTAGCACCTCAGATTGTTTTGTAGGATCAAAATAGACCATCACAGCGTCTGACGTGAGAGCTGATTTGAGATCCTCTAGGGCATCTTGGTGCTTCTGGGTCCATGACCATTTAGTGTCTTTTTTGGCAAGTTCCTGGAATGGCACAGTAATTGACGCAAAGCTTGGTATAAACCTTGCGCAGTAATTAGCGAGGCCCAAGAGATCGGACTTCTGTCGCGTTCTCTGGGGTAGGAGCATTCTGAATGTCTGAGACCTTTTGTGGGTCAGGTGAGACCCCTTCTCTGCTAAAGGTGTAGCCAAGGTCGGGCCTTCGGAAATTTTACAGAGAAGTTCTTTAGCTTGCCAACGCCCTCACTGAGTCCTGGATACTGACTGATAATGTCATCACGATATTGATCGGTGATGCAATTGATACATATAATATTCAGGGAGCTGGCTGTGTTGTAACTAAGGAGACAGCCAAATTTCCCTTTCACGACGAACATCTCACCATGAACTTTGACATTATTCTGGCTGACCGTAGCATAGAATTTACCAAGAAGTGGAAGCTTCCCAGTTGAGCCATATGGTATGAGAGTTGTGTTTGCGTCTTCGAGATTGGGGGACGGCTGTAGCATCTGCCATGTTGATCGTCGACTACATCTACTGATGATCCAGTGTCAATCATCATGTTGATCGGTACGCCATTGACACTGACGACTGTGTGAGGTATAGACGGTCATATTGGTTAACTGAGTATACGTATTCAACGTCTGAGTCCCTATCGCCATCAGGGTGCTGATCACCGGACGTTGTCACATGACTAACCTGAGCGGATCGGTGTTTGAAAAATGCCCTTTTATTCTGAATGCACTCTGGTTGTGGTTGGCTGGATGACTTGCACATTCTCGCGAAGTGGTTGTGCTTTTTACACTTAGCACAAATTTTGTTCCATGCAGGACAGTTCTGTTGACCCCCTTGATGGGTCCATGTATTACCGCAGTTCAAACAAATGTTATCAGATGCAGGTTGTCCTGAATTTGATTGCGCCTTGCGGTAGCTTGACTTGTATGCCTGTGGCTTCCTCCGCTGTACCCTGTTAACAGGAGCTGTTGTGCTGGCCGGACCGTTGTTGTTGTTGGAAGTCATTTCCTTGTGTTGATTGTCAGTCAGCTGCAATGTTCTAGCAAATTCCACTAGCTGGCTCAGCGTAAGTTTTGGATCACTTAGCCCCTTTTTCATGACTCTGTCATTAGCAGCACCGGAAATCAGTTGTGATTTCTTTTCTTCATCTTTGGAGGCAAAACCACAGGTGTCAGCTAGCTGGGACAGTCTACTATAGTATTGTTCAATTGATTTATTACTGGCTTGGTGACAATGTCTGAACAGGTAATGCTGAAATTCCCTGTTTTGTTTTGGACTGAAGTAATCTGACAGGGCAGATATAGCACAATCAAACAGTTTGTCTTTAGTTCCGAGACGAGGATTTTTATCGTCTTCAGGAAGCGAGTCAAAAATGTCATTTACCTCATCCCCTGCCAGGGTTAACATCAGTGCCTTCCTCCTTGTATCTTCAGAGATATCGTAGGCTACGAATACATTGTTTTTGAGTCGATTGATCCATTTAGTCCACCGTTTCCCCGACTGCTTCACTACGGCAGTCAAACGTGGGATACTGCAAGTACTGTAGTATGGACGCTGCCATCTTGTCGTGTCACTGAATACAGTGACAGCGTGTTGTCGAGGGTTCACGCTAACTTTGTTTAGCCGTTGCACTCTGCCTACGCCAGATACGACTGTGTCATCGTCAGATATGACGACTAGGAATCATCGATGGATAACTGACACTCTTTTTAGGCAGGCTCCCCGCTCGTCGCCAATGTAATGTTTAATGTTACCTCAAGGAGACAAACAACGCATCACACTTGCTGCGAACAAGAACTACTTTAATGACCCCTATCGGGGAAACGTAAGACTACAGTTGTACACTGAATATCACATGAGGAACCGGAAATTCCTCAAAGAGCTGAGCCCAACCGCAAGCACTAAGCTCTCATTCGACCAAGCCCCAACTAACACTTACCCTGGACCCCAGGCAACTCCTAAGGTATCGCAGAGCAAGACAAAGTCGGTGCGCTTTAGCGAGCAGGTGCAGCATAGCGACCAGGCTACACATAATGGCCCGGTGCAACAAACATCTGGTCGACCCAGGAACAGACCAGCAAGGTTCATTGAAGAAGCCAAACATTGATAAACACTATTATAATTAGCATTGTGTATACTCGAGTTAATATCTTAGTCATTTCGTATACGTTTATTCTTTTAACATTGCTCAGAGTACAAATATTATTGTGTATTTAAAATATGCTAAACTGTGCAATATTTAGCATTAATGCTAATGTACAAGTTCTTTCGTATTTTCATTGTGAACAGAGGGATATTATATAGTAATGTTTAATACTGGTAATACCCACCAAAGATGGAGCCACCGTCTGCAGCATGGCTGGTGCAAAACTATTCAGGAAACTTCAAATCAATTCATAGGACTTGCAATCTATTCGCTAGGGCCTACACTTTCCGAACCAGCCAACTACAAACCAAACTTCAAATCAATTAATTCTAAAAGTGCCCGGATGCTTCAGCTCGGATGGATACGCTATTGGAGGATCCGATTTTTACTACCCTGCGGAAAAGATTGTGTTTGTTTACAGCTGTAGACTACAGTGTAGTGACAGTGTTGACCAAGAAGCTATATTATTATACATATGTTATAATAATATAGCTCCTTGGTGTTGCCAAGAACCCCGTTCTACTTCTACCACCGACCACAGATTATAGCGAGTAGAATAAATTTTTAAGTTTTATCAAAATAGGCATTTATTTTGTAAGACAAAAACGTGTTAACAACAGTCGCTATATCTACAGGAAGACTAACTCTTCAGTAAGATTAGGTATTACAACCTACAGTAGATGGCAGCACTGAATATCAAAACTCAACACTTCCCCTAATACTAATTTTAGTGAACCGAGGAAGCATTGAATAAAAAAACATGGATAATTGAAAACAATGCAAACGTATGCAGGAAAGCTAAACTCATGTGAAACTCGAAAGTCACAAATACGGTGAGAACACTCATCGAGTCGAACTCGCATGCTGCGTTCACGTTCACGCTCGCATGCGGCTAAACAAAAATCTGTTCATCATTTAACACCCATGTCAATGCACAGCTTAACCAACCGAGGCTTATGCATCGGCTTCGTGAACAGGTCCGGAAGCTGGTTTTCAGTATCGACACGTTTTACTACCAGCTTCCCTTCGCACACTTTCTCGTGCACAAAAAAGTGACGGATACGGATGGGCTTAGTTCGCTTGTGGTACTCTGATTCTCTGCTAGTTGAATCGCCGCTTCATTGTCCACTCGCAGCTCTGGAATCACCTTGACACCGTTGATGTATTTCAGCAGACGCTTCAGCCAGACCGTCTCCCGCGCCGCCTCGCTCGCCTCAACAACTTCTGCTTCTGTCGTCGAAATTGCCACTGACGTCTGACGCCATGGTCCGCATCGCTGAAACTCTCCAGCACACCGCTCTTGAACTTCGGCTTATACTCGATGCCGACGTTCACTGTCCCACACAGATAGCACAGTATACGCTTCACCCGCTGCACGTCACTCTGCTCCGGCGATTCAAGCATCCTTGACACAATGCTCACGGCGTAGGCAATATCCGCGTGAGTATATGAGTACCAACCGCCAGATACATCAGTGCCCCCACTGCCGACCGATACGGGAAAGCAGTCTCATTGTTAACAGCTTCCCCTTGTCCCGTACCATCCTTGACAATCGGCGTCGTCACAGCTTTGCAGTTTTCCATGTTGAAACGCTCCAACACTTTCTTCGCGTTAGCCGCCTGACCAATCTTGATGGTGCCATCTTCACGTCGCTCTATCTTGAGTCCCATATAATAAGATGCTGGCTTCACGGTGACCTTGAACTCGTCCCGCAGTTTGTCAATAAACATCAACGCCGCCTCATCATTGTCTGCTGCGATGAGACCGTCGCCCAAGTACAGCGCCAACAGCAGCTTCCCCTGCTTGTTGTCCCAGATGAAGAGACACGGGTCCGCCTTGCTGACCCAGAAACCACGCTTGGCCATGAACTAGCCAAATCGCATGTTCCAGCACCTAGGTGCTTGCTTCAGTCCATACAGACTCCGCTTCAATAAGCAAACCTTCCCCGAACTATCCTCGTAGTCTTCTGGTTGTTGAACATATATTGTTTCATCTAGTTCGCCGTACAGGAATGCCGTCGACACGTTGAACTGCATCAAAGCCATACCCTCATTCGCGGCAATACTGAGCATCATCCGGGTCGTGCCCGACTTGGCCACCGGACTAAACGTGTCATTGAAGTCCACACCCTTGCGCTGAGCGTAACCCTTTACGACGAGTCGTGTCTTGTGCTTGTCGATCGACCCATCCGGATTCAACTTTCGCCTGTAGACCCACTTTGTCTCGATGGCTTTGCGACCTTTCGGCAGATCGACCAGCTCCCAGGTACCATTTTGAGCAAGCGAGTCCATCGCACTGTCCATCGCCATCTTCCACCTGTCGCCGTCAGATGCACGCTCAGCTTCGTAGAAAGTTGCCAGCTCTGTTTCTACCGACATCACGGAACACCAAGCCAACGCGGCGACATTTTTCGTGTCTGACACTGCGAAGTCATTGAGATGAGCTGGCAAGCGAATTTTCGAACGATCACGAAGCACTATACCGCTTTGCCTTGGCATGGCTTCCTCGTCTACTTCATCTTCGCTTTCCTCGCTGTTATCGTACTCACTTTCACTCGTTGACTCCGTCTCCGGCGGCTCCATTAGCTCTGACACAACCGGAACTTGCACTACACTCGACTGCGCACACGGTTCGATCTCGAAGATCACGTTGCGCGACCGCATCATCTCGCGACTGCTGTGATCCTTTGTAACATGTGATGTACAGATGTTTAAATAGAGTAGTCAGTGGAGCTAGACTAGGGGTTGTTTTAGTGATAGTCTATCTAGACACAGCATCGCACATCTTGTTGCGGCTACATTGATGTATTAGGGAGAATTGTAAACGTGTTTTAGGTTGGGAAATTCTAGGGTGACTGTTAAATGGGTGGTGAGCAGAACGGGTGTAGACATGTGCGATTATGGCGGGGTTTTAGAGAGAGAAGAGAGATGTAGGAGTCGAGAGTCTGGTTGTGGTAGCCAGAGTAAGCACACGCGCGTACGTGCGTGTGCGCGTTTCTTTGTTTCTTTGTGCAAGATGGACACACTGTGTGTAAGATATTAAAGTTTATTCGGGTTACCGAATGTTTGGATTTCTATATCATCATTTATACATCGAACTATTAATTCAACGTTACACCTTTACAACCGTTATCATCGTCGTATCCGATGAAATATCCCTTGACCGCTTTGCTGTCCATTTTCTTGCGTTGTCCGTCCGGCACATGCACGTAGCAATTTGTTCCGATCACACGCAGATGCTTGATGGATGGCTTCTGTCCTCGCAACAGCTTGAATGGTGACTTGCCGTGGACGCCCGTCGGACCCGTACGATTCAGCACGTATACAGCCGTGCTCGTGAGTTCCGCCCACAGACGCTTGCTGAATCCAGCATGAGCCAACCGCATCGCACGCGCAGACTCGACGATAATTCGATTTACTCGTTCGACCGAACCGTGTGAGGCTCCGATGAAGGTGAGAACTTGATGCCGTTTTTCGCAAGTTCGTTTCGAAACAAATTCCCCATGAACTCGCCACCGTTACCGCAGCGCAGTTCCTTGATCACCTGTCCTCGTGTTCAGGACTCCGCCAGAAACTCGCGCAGCTTCACGATTGCGTCACTTTTCACTTACAGAAAATACACCGACCGATATCTCGTGAAGTCATCTTTGAAGTACACGAAGTACTTCAGCCCCGAAAAAAGATTCGTCGAATGGTCCGCACAAATCCACATGCACGATCTCTCCCACTGTCGATGCGCTCGGCGGTTTTCCGGGCGGCAAACGATGTGCTTTTCTGTAAGCACATCTCTCGCACACACCAAAATTTGAGTTCGTCTCGACACCATTCAATTTCAGAAATCTTTGCACGAGACGTTTATCCTGATGACTGAATCTCTCGTTCCACACTTGCCGTCGTCAAGTTCACTGAAATGCACTTCGTACGCTTGTTGGCTTCCATCGCCAACTTGTACAATCCACCGCCACGCTCTCGATACCCGAACACCATCACATTCTTCTCCCCATCGAGCAGCCTGCAGCACGGTGCACTCGACACGAACTGACTATCAGACAGCCGATCCTGGGCCGAAGTCGTTGGCGTAGATTATTGGCGTGGGCCAGCTTTCAAAGCGCTCTGGTAACAATTACAAGAGCGAAAATTTTGGAAGATCTGAGAAAAAATCGCTCCCGTGCCGCCGGCAGCGTTAGAAATTAGTTCCGACCCGGAGGTCCAGCCCACCAGGTTTTTGCTCGAGCCACCATCTCTACGAAACTCCCGGTCCTCCTGACCGGCACTTTTTCCCCTCATATTACGCTGAAATCCTACGGTTAGCGCAACGGCAGTTTAAACAGACTTGCAAACGGGAGCGCATAATTCAACCCGTTCCTCAACGTAGACGGGGTATACAAAACATCTAGAGCGGCATGAACTCCCTCAACGCATGATTCGCCACACGAACAAAAACTTGCGACAGTCTAAGAAATCGGTTGCACCATGGCCGGCATGTATTGCAGCCCAGTGTTTTTATGACCGCATAACAATAAGTTTTTATATCGCAGGGGTTATCGTGGGAAGTGAGGGCATGACCAGTGACACCTGACACGCACGTAATCAAAGCTGTTAATTGAATTCGTCACTTTTTTAACCTAGAAAGTGGACTATTTTTATTCAGTTAGATATCTAGAAGCAATGTAAACTGTATATACTTAAAGATTCTAGGCACTTGTAACGTTGTTGCGAATGTGGCGGCAGCATTGATGCTATGCATGGGGGTACCGATGGAGCTGGGGAAGGTAGAACAACTAAAAGTAAAACCTTGGCCGTCAGAAAGCCTCCCGGGCCATTGCCTAGAGATTCGCAGTCAATTTTTTTTAACGGTAAACTGTGAGATTGTCCTGGGCGTTAGCCCATGGAGACATCTGATCTTCCGTGCCGCGTTTCACGTTCTCAAACTGATTCCTGTTGTTGTTTGTAGACGAATTTATCATGTCGCAGTTATCAATGCAGTCAACATTGTGATGCTAACTCATATCTCACACGATCCTTTGATCCTGGTTCGGTAGATCTAAGACAAGGGTGTCGGCAATACCATCTTGGGCCCTGGCCTATAGTGTATTTCAATACCGTACCCATTGAACTGTTCACGGCAATGTTCTCTGAGGTCGAGGTGGTGGCTGCACAGAGGCGGTTTCCGGAGAATCATGCTCCAGCGCTTGTTGTGTAGCGTGCATGATTTGTCAAAATGGCGGTCGAAACAGAGTAATGGTGATTATGCGCTGGATCCGCGTGAACGATCGCCAGCACTGCCTCCTCTCGATATGCTGTAGTGAGACATGTGCAGGTCGTCAATGTTTGGCTAGCTGAACGCGCACTGTCCGTTTGCATTGGACCAGGCTGCTCCGCAGCCCGCCAAGCCGATGCATCTTACCTCTAAGGAAACGTCCTGTGTTGCGGTCATAGTATCGTAACCCGACAACTAGCATGCGACGGAAGTCTTGACTGCCCTTGTATGGCTGCTTGGTGATCCTCACTGTCGCCAATTCGAACGAACACTTCCTTGAGTAGCGTCTGCTCAGAGTAGCTGCCTGCAGCTGGGCAAGTTGGCTTGACTACAGGTCACCATGCCAAGAATCTCTGCAGGTCCTGCCTTGTCTGTGGTGTGGGCATTTTCGCGGTATAATGATCTCCACTTCCTGGGTCGGGAAACATGCCTTTGTCCCCTGTGTAAAGGCGATCCAAAAGAATGTTGATTTGGTTCGTTTTCACCACACATTTTGATATTGAAAAAAAAAAACCGAATTGAGCCACTAGCCGTTCTTTGCCGTGCTACCTTCAGCTGAAAGCCTACCAGTCTATCTATGTGCTCTTCCGTTTCGCCGCACACGGACAATGTCATCGTGCATGCCGGACGACACCCATTGGCACTGGGCAACATAATGTCATCCATGCTCTGCTGGAAGATGTCATTGACTGACACATAGCGCGCACCACGTGTAAGACGCTAAAAAACCATCTACGCTAAACGGTGTGGCGGAAAAGTGTGAGCTTTGTGTAGCCTTCGACAGTTGGACACTCCAGTATTCCTGCCTTTGCATCTAGCTTCGTGAAGTATTTAGCATTTGCGAACGCAAGGATTGATCTCCTCGAATGGTTGTTGAATTTGTTGTTGTACACCGCTTCAGCGATCTCATTCAGTGTCTTTTCGGTCCGACAATTCTCAGACTACCGTCCTGCTTGTGCATAGTAAGTGAAATGAACACCAGCTCTGTGTTGCGCTAGTGACTTTTCAATGATGCCGTCCGACTCCTTATTTCCGAGATATTTCTTTAGTTCTGCTTCAAATTTTGGACGAAGAATGTATCGAGCAGCGCGAGGGGGCGATAATGCGGTGTTGCGTCAAGGCTCTCATAGTGTAGCTCTGCTTCGCCCTTAAAGCATCCAATTTCGATCGAAAACTGTCTGCGGGACCACTATTTCATATCGTCGACAGTTGATTCTTCATCTCTGGTGGCCGGAGTGTGTATGCTTTGGCCGATATATCCACAATAGTAATCTGTATCGACAGAACATCATTTAGAGTGATAGGTCTTGCAGCTCTCTACTCGACGGAAGACCTATGACGGCTGCGTCCCGGTACATCTACAAAAACGTAGAAATTAGCAGCTTGCGCATTGTCTGCGGAGTTTATGTCTCTGCACGACCCAAGTCAATGAATCCATACAGGGAATTGGAGTGTCCGCTGTATGAGACAAGTACGCAAGTTCTTTTGGGAGTTGGCAGCCACTTTAGCCATATACGAGATATCGCGCAACATTTGCTTGTTGTGCGGACCATGGCGAGAGGGTGTTTCTCCAGCCCCCCCGTGTCCACTTTGAGTCTCATGTCGGAGGCCTGCACAATGGTGGATCATCCATGTATGGTACATCAGGGATTACAAAGAGCTGTCGGCGTTTTTTCACCTTCATGGCGGTTCTAGATCAGCTGATGGTCAGGGAATCAAAACCGATCCTGTGTGTATGTTTATCATCAGATTGTTTCTATCATCAGATATGCGTCAACATACAGCTTCATCTTGTGATTTAGAGATCGTGTTTTTTCAGCATAGCTTCTTATTTCCTGGTCTTCTGTTGACGATTCATCATTCATTTTGGGCCATTCTCCTAGGTTTTCTGTTTTGAACCCCTGGTCACGCTTTGGCTTTGCCCTGACTTACGACAGCACGGACTCCAGTGCGTTTGAAATACCCACACGCAACACATGTTGTCACCATACTGCCTGGGCATTTCGTTGGGTGGCATGGTGTAAACCCACGAGTTATAGCATGCGCTTTGGTGTTGTTTGTATATCAGCCATCGACACTTGTTTCGTTGTGTTCCTGCTCATTACTACTTATCGATGCTTGTGATGCTCTAATGGGCCTCATACTTCTTGCCTTTTCAGAACTTCCTTAGATAAGGCGTGTTTTTGAGGTTTAGTGAGTAACTCTTTTCTGAAGTGCTCAAATGTGTTAAGTAATAATGACATCTCAATGAGCCTTTCATTCTAGCTTCGTCTGCTGTAAATTCCAATTTCGTTGCTTTTTCTCTCAATACGCGAGATTATAGTCTATAAACGTACGAACACGATTATCCATTTCTTTGGGCCCATCAATCAAGCCTATTGCCCGCGCTCTATTCAAACAAAAGCAGCCTACTAACGCGCTATCTGCATAACTGCGGCGCGGCAATGTGGCTCGCTGGGAGATTTGAGGCCTGAATCAGCTGCTGCTGATTGCGTGTGGCGTGCTGTGCGCTGTGACGGGCCATGCCGGTATGTGACAGGTGGGGGCTGCTGTACGCCGGGTATGTTAGGCTGGTGTACTGGTGCAATAAGGTTATCTCGTCGATGTGTTGATGGCCTAATCTCCGCGCGAAGCCAGATGGTCTCGCGGGTTAGCCTTTTTGTTTTTGAATTAGAGCGGGCATAGGCTGGGTATTGATGCCCAAAGAAGTGGATAATCGTGTCGTACGTTTCAGTCTGTATCTCCATATTGCTTGTCTAAACGAGGAAACGTATTTCTGCAGGCGATAGTAGGCGATATGTACTGTGTACGCATTTGAGCTCAAGTTGGATAGAGTTACCGCGTAGTAAAATCGTAGGCTATTATAAGGCTAGATAATGAACGAATGTTCCCTTGTTTTATTGAATGCCACACTCCTTCCCTATTATCCTACTCCTGATATATATATATATCTATAATATCTATTACTATATATTTGGCAATCTTGTGTGTGTGTGTGTGTGTGTGTGGTCTTGTTTTGCTGTCTCGCTTTTCACCCCTGATTGTCACGCTCAACTCGCGCGCTAACTACGAAGATATATTCAAGAATCACCACGGTCTGGGAGATGGTTTCTTGGCTGAGAAAAAAATTTAAAATTAAGTTTAAGTAAAAAAAGCTTAACAGAAAAAAATGTATTTGAAGTCAAAATTCGAAAAATGACTTATTCGTCAATAAGATTTGGCAGTGCGCTACAGTCAGATCCCAGCGATCACATACGCTGGGAATATTACATGCGTACTCTTTGACTGCCGCCGTAATTGAGCATATTCAGAATCACCGCTACTTGCGGAGAATGGTTCTGCTCAAACAAAGAATCTGTTCGCTCAATAGATGTTGTGCTACGTCTCCAGAATCCCCCCCCTACTGCAGATTCCCCCCTGCTCACTCTAGCTTTAGACGTAACACCGGTAACTGACACAGTAGTCAGCGGCCAGTAGCTGCTGCCATGTTCTGTTGCTACCAGTGCAGTGTTTTCTTTTCAGTTAGCCATGAAAATTTAACTTTGATCTGATGTCACTTACATGGAGTTATTATTTAAAGACAACATTTAGCTAGGCGTTCTACGGGTATACTTTTCTGCTAGTAATATATAAAGTTGTTCAGTGTCCAGCGAGATTTGTGGTTCGCAGCAACTATGAGTAACTCCACAGCCTAAGGCGAAACAACTAAAATATATTTCAAATCAGCAGCGTCTGGAGGTGCGTTCTGCGCTGAAACAAAAATCTTCAAAAAGTAAAAAGTTAAAAATTTAATAAAACATATCTATTCAAATCAATACGATCGGCGTACAGATTAACATTATACATCACGTACGTATTGCAATCCATGCGTGCATTACACCAATAAACCGGCCAGTAGCCGAATGGATAAAGCATCGCGACTTCCTAAACGCATTGATTTGGGTATCGAATCCCACCTCGGCGAAATGCTTTGTTTCTTTTAACTTTTGGGAGCTGTTAGCCAGTGTTGTAGGTCCTCGAGGCCGGCCTCGAACGTTTTTCCTTCGTCTCGGTCTCGGTCTTGGCCTCGAAGTGCCAATGGATCTCGGACTTCGGACTCGGACTCGAGCCCTCCGGACTCGAGACCTCCCAGCTGGTGTCGAAGCGGCTGCGAGATCCACTACATACATAGTTACACAACTGTACATATTATAACACGGACGCCAAGTTTACAAGAATTTAACAACTAAAACTTTTTAGGTTTTTATCGATACAGCGCCTAATCCTTGCTAACCGTTTTCAATGATCGATAAGATGTCTGTCCCTTTGGTTTGAATCTGACTGTCACTCGTCTTTCGTCCCTTCGCGTTATTCCTACCACTTCCTTTCTCTTCTTCTCATGTCCACTTCGAAGGTACTAGCAATCTCTAATTTGGTCTCACTAAGCCATGTCATTCGCAGTGAAAACGAGAAATGGATCCGTCACTTTGACACGTTTCGTATGTGAGCTCGTGTCTGTGTTTTCGTGCGGCAGTTTGGCAGCAAGCAGATGCGTGATAGTTGTCTCGGATACAAGGCGACAACGCCACGCACGCATGCACGCACGTCTACGTGCACACCGCTGCGCACACAGCACGCGACGCACGCATGCACGGCACGTGTACGATGCACGAACGCACGCACGCACGCACATGACGTGCTACCTAGCAACACACGACATGACGCACGCACGCCACACAATGCACACACGTGTACTGCACACGGCAATGCACGCATACGCACAGCACGCATGTAGCGAACGTGTACCTGCATACACGCATGGCACGCACGCATGCCAGTGGCACCACACCCGCACGGAATGCAGCGTTACTGCACACGCATGCACGCACGCATGCTACCAGTGTACGTGGCACACAGCACGGACGCACGCCACGCACGCACGTGTAGCGTACACACGCACGCACGCACGCACAACATCATGCACGCGACGCTCTCATTCCGGCTCGATCCGCACAGTGTACGTGCACACTCACGCACGCACGCTCACGTGTACCTGCCAGCAACACACCGCACGTACGCACGCGTACGCCGCACACATGTCAGCCACACGTGTAAGCCTGCACACGCACACCACTGGCAAACGCCAGTGTTGTAGCGATCCGCACGCCCCGAGTCCGCGCAGCGCCCGTAGTCCGAGTCAGAGTCCGAGCTACCGAGTCTCCGCGCGAACCCGAGTCCCGAGGTTCACACCACCGCAGTCCGAGTCCAGTCCGAGTCCAGAGTCCGAGTCCAGTTTTGATAAAAAAAAAG
>NW_014577138.1:252386-255074 GCF_000485595.1 Priapulus caudatus | reverse complement strand
TATCTCTCCCACAGCTTTCATCCATCTCTCTCCTCTCTCTTTATGTCTCTTCTCCGTCTCTCTTTCATACTCGGTTCTCTTCTCTTTCTCTTCTATCTTACTCCTCTCTATAGCCTCGTCTCTCTCTCTCTTCTCTCTCTCTCTCTCTCTCTCTCTCTCCTCTCTCTCTCTCCTCTCTCTCTCTTCTCTCGTCTCTTCTCTTCATCGTACTTACTCTTCTCTCTCTCTTACTCTCTCTCTCTCTTCATCAATCTATTCTCTCTCTCTCTCTTTCTCTCTCTGTCTCGTCTTCTAATAACTCTACTTATCATACTCCTTCTTCTGCTCTCTCCTCTCTCTCTCTCTCTCTCTCTCTCTCTCTCTCTCTCTCTCTCTCTCTCTCTCTCTCTCTCTCACACACACACACACACTTCTTCTCTCCCTCCCTAGCTACTAAGTGGCAAATGTATGAAATTATATCTGGGAAGAAATGTAAAGCCTTTTAAAGTGCGGACTGGTTTTATGGAGCGTAGGTAGGATTATCTTAAAACAACTTTTTAGATGCAATAGACACCAGTCGGGTGTCGTCTCGGAATAGGCGTTGTAGCTGCTCTTAACTTGTTGACCGCCCCTTGCAAAATTGGGCAGTTTGCTCTGATCCTTAATTGATGATTCTCTGTTTCTTGTCTCATGGTCTTGTTGACACCGGTCTGAAATTGATGAAAATAATCTTACTTGTATGCATCTTGTTTGTATATCGACAGTAAACGTATTGTAGTCAGCATAATTCACAAACATCATGGAGCGACACAAAGTTGATCAAATAGACAGATCAACACTGTCTATCACTCATCTATAAGTACTCAATCAAACAGATATTCTCAATTTTTGTCATCCCATATTGGAATTCCCTTCGTTTTCGTTCGTCAATTGCAAAATTGAAGCTATTTCAACTGAAATTCGCAGTGTTGATCCGTCTATTTTATCAACTTTAATTGCTTTTATCTTTAGCTTGGCGATACAGCGATGTATCCGTAGCCACTTCTGCTATAATTATAAAAAATAAAGTAGCTCCTGATAAAAAACAAAGAAGCTGCGGTTTGACTATGGCAGTCGTAGAAATGTCTAGACAGTAGGCATATAGGGGCCTACTGGAGTACGCGGTTACTTATAGGGTTATTATTTTAAAGGGTTAGGGCTCGCCACTGGCACCTGTAATGCTGTTCAACATGTATCACCATTACCTATGCAGTGGTGGATCCAGGACTTCAAGGAGGGGGGGTGGAAAATTGGTTGGTTTAATGGGGGCCCTCCCCCAGAAAATTTTGAAAATGTAGATAGCAGGAGATGGTGTTTGAGGCACTTTTGTGTACATGTACAGCCTTCATTCTGACTACGACAATTCTCTTTTTAGTAGAACAATTCTCGCACTTGCAGCGCGGCATTGATTGATGTACAGGGGGGGGGGCATTATTGAATAGGTAGGAGGTGACCACCGCTGGGATGAGGGCGACCGCCAAAACTCTTTCTTGGAATTGTGAAAAAAGCTGCAAACGGGTTATAACCTGCTTTGCCACTCAATTACATAATTTAACCTATGCATCAAGTGCAGTTTTGTACAGCCGCGCGACTATTATACTTGGCTATAATTAATTGGTATATGTGTAAAAATATTATTAGTCCAACAGAGGGGGGTGGCTAGCCACCCAATTCCCCCCCCCCTGAAACCGCCACTGCTATGTAGGCCTACACGTTGAACAGCGCTACAGCCTACAGGTGCACGTGCGCGAGTTAGGGTGTGTAACTAACGCTGATAGGGTCTATGTCCCCCGGGGTACTGCCGGAACGTACCCTGGTACTATATATTATATGCCGGACCGTACCTAGCCTACTCCACTAACGAGTCTAGGGAGTCGCCTACGCCTACTCCCTAACCCGAACCCTAAACCTAACCCTAACCCTAATCCTAACCCTAACCATATCAAATAGTGACCAGGGTACGTTCTGGTATACCGGACCGTACCCAAGGTACGTTCCGGCAGTACCCTGGGGGACATAGACCCTATGAGCGTAACTAACCCTAACGGCTTTAGAACCGGCCCAATAAGTAAATAACAGTTAAGAGTTATCTAGCCCTTTTCAAATCCACACTGAATCGTGTACAGTGAAACTAGCACAAATTCAGTACGTCTTGTTAGGAGCACACCACCACCACCAGTATATGTCGGCTTTTTTGAGTGCATATTTTATCTGTTGGGGTCAAATGACCTCATGCAAGGACGCTAGGCAAATTGTACATGAAGGGTCCAAATAAGCTGTTAAATAATTAATACTAATTATAAGTATAATAATAAATAATAAGCTGTTAATACACAGACCCATTATCAAGATGATCAAGCCCATTGCTCAGCCTCACGCGTCACTGTAGGACTACTAGACTGCATAGACTGCTAGTATATTGCTAATTGTAGTACTCCAATCACTAGACTTAAGGCCTGTCTCCACACACGCGGCGCGGCACGGAACGCCACGGAAACGGCGTCGTTCACCCCTACCGGCAAAGTTCAAATCTATTATATCTTATGGCGCAGTCTCCACTGACACGGCACGGCGCCAGCCGTGTTTCACGGCGATGGCGAAAGTCAAATGAGTTTGTCTTTCGCCGCCTGACGTGACGGCGAAAAGACAATTGAACCAATCAACGTGATT
>NW_014577138.1:230356-247856 GCF_000485595.1 Priapulus caudatus | reverse complement strand
GTATGCATCTTGTGTATATCGACAGTAAAACGTAATATGTAGTCAGATATTTCACAAAAATCATGGAGCGACACAACAGTTGATCAATGAGACAGAATCAACACTGTCTATCACTCATCTTATAAAGTACTCAATCAAACAGATATTCTCAATTTTTGTCATCCCATATTGGAATTCCACTTCATTTTTCGTCGTCAAATGGCAAAATTGAAGCTATTTCAACTGAAATTCGCAGTGTTTTGATCGTCTTTTATTGTTATCAACTTTAATTTGCTTTTATATCTGGTAGCTTGCGATACAGCGATGTATCACGTAGCCACTTCTGCCCTATAATTATAAAAAATAAAGTAGCCTGATAAAAAACAAAGAAGCTGCCGCGGGTCTTGGCTATGCAAGTCGCTAGAAATTGTCTACGACAGTAGCAGTATAGGTGGCCTACTGGAGTACGCGGATTACTATATACGGGTATTATTTTTAAAGTGGTTTGAGGGCTCGCCACTGGCCCACCTGGGAATGCTGCTTCAACCTGTATCACCATTCCTATGCAGTGGTGGATCCAGGGACTTCAAGGAAGGGGGGGTGTAAAATTGGTTCAGGTTTAATGGGGCCTCCCCAGAAATTTTGAAAATGTAGATTAGGCAGGAGATGGTGTTTGAGGCACTTTTGTGTACAGTCAGTGGAAAAAAATACACGGGGCGGCGGGCGATTTCGCCCCCGAAATGCCCAAAAATGCCCTGCGAAAAACCATGATATCGGGGGCACCTCCCAAAAGCAAAAGTCGCCCTGGAAATACGTGTGCCAGGTCGTCCGCCGCCTTGCCGCTCTCGCTCGGCCTCCATGCCGCTAGCGCAAGGCCGGTCCACGCGCCAGGTAGAATTCATGGTAGCGCCTACGCGTGTGCCTGTCAGAGTGATTTACCATTTAAGCATGCATGTGGTACTGTACTGTATTGCATTCAACTTCACGCGCGCGCCGACCGCCACGGCGTATATACGTGTGTGTGTCTTGGGCGCGGCTTGGCCCTTGTGCCTGCTTGCTGTGGTGCGTGCGGTGCTGTGTGTGGCTGCGGCTGGCTTGCCATGTGTGTGCCGAGGTGCCAGCGGGCGTGCTGCGTGCATTGCTGGTTGCGCTGTCGCGTGCGTGCTGCATGCGTGCGTGCGGGTGTGCCTGGCGGCGCGTGCCTACGTAGACCCGTAGGACCAAGACCCGTAGGATTATGTAACGGCTGATCCATGGAAAATTCCTAATGAAATTCACACGTATATTTTCACTGCCGGCACACTCCGTGTGTTTCATTCCAACTGTGATTTTTCGCCAATCCCGAAAGAGTTTTGCTGTCCTCATCTCATATCCAGCAATGCCAACCCCTACATTTTAGTAGTGATTAGTACCACGCTGAAACAATCGACTGCCCCCCCCCCCCGTACTTCAATCAATGCCGCCCTGCTAAGCAGGCATCGTACGCAGCGTCGATGTGCACAGCCATACACACGTGCCTGCGCGGGCCGCTTCTAAACCCCCTGGAGCTTCCAGGGCCCTTACCAGGCCAGGACCAGCCGCAGAGACTTCGGTATAAACAATCGATCCTCTCGCCATCGTAAGGCAGACACTCACTATTTGCGCTAGCGTAATAGTTCTATGTTTAGCTTCACTATTCAAGGGCATTTGCTGTTGTGACTGTGTCGGTGCGTAGCGTGCGTGCAGTGCGTACGTGTGTGGTGTGCAGCGGGGGTAAACTCCCGGGGGGATGGGGCGCGATGCATCCCCCCCGTCTTGAAGGGGAGGGAAGGGATGCCTGCTACAAATTATCCCCCTGAGATTCAAAAAAAAAGATGAGAAAAAAAGAATATGCCAAAAGTATGATTGCAAACATACAAAACCACAAGAATTGTGAGAAATTGCAATTCTTTACCTGTGTTTTAATACATGTATTATTACATATATAGTAACTAACTGTGGACGCTCTCTGAAAAGTTCATGAAAAGGGTTCTTGAATCGCTTACTTGTAGGTTGAGTCTGGGTTGCAGTAGTGTTATCAGACAATGGAGAATATGGCCGCACAGTTATGCCTCAGATTGCCAGGAAATGGCCCCCTGTAAATATTTCAAAAAAAAAAATTTATATTCTCACCCCCTAGCACTGGCATGCCTACGGGGCCGCGGGGGCCTGCCTGCCGGCAGCCAGTAGGTTCGCCCCCGGCTATCGAGCCGATCTCCCCCCACTCCTCGGTAACGGATTTACTCCCCTGTGTGACCTGTGTGCCGCCCGCGCAGGTATTAGCTACTGTGCTTGTGTGTACATTTGAGGAAACAGCCTGGCAAAAAGTCGGGCCCCTGGAAAGTGAGAAAAAAGAGCCCTGGAAAATGAAAAAAGTACTAGCCCCCGAAATTTTGGGGGTTTGCAAAAAAGTCCCCGGAAAAAAATGAATTAATTTTTTCACTGGCACTGACATTGTACCAGCTTCATTCCTGATACGACAATTCTCTTTATTAGTTAGAACAATTCTCGCCTTGACAGCGCAGAGCAATTGTGATGTACAGGGGGGGGCTATTATTGAATAGGTAGGACGGGTGACCAGCCGCTGGGATGATGGCGACCGCCAAAATCTTTCTTGAGAATGTGAAAAAAGCTGCAAACGGGTTATAACCTGCCTTTGCCCATCAATTACATAATTATCACCTATGCATCAAGTGCAGTTTTGTACAGCTACCCGCTCGCGACTATTATACTTGGCTATAATTAATTGGTACTATGTTAAAAATATTATTTAGTCCAAACAGAGGGGTGGACTACCACCAATCCCCCCCCCTGAAAACCGGCCACTTGCATTGTAGGCCTACACGTTGAACAGCGCTACAGCCTACAGGTGCACGTGGCGCGCAGTTAGGTGTGTGGAACTAACGCTGATAGCGGTCTTGTCCCCTGCGAGTAACTGCCGAACGTACCCTGGTACGTATATATTATATGCCGACCGTCACTAGCCTACTCCACTAACGTCTAGGAGAGTCGCCTACGCCTACTCATCCTAACCGAACCTAACCTCACCTAACCAAATCCTAACCCGCTAACCATATCAAATATGTGACCGGGTATCTGTATACCAGGATCCGTTACCAAGTACCGTTCTGGCAGTACCCTTGGGACATAGACCCTATGAGCCGATAACTAACCCTAACGCTTTAGAACCGGCCCATAAAAGTAAATAACGTTAAGAGTTATCTAGCCTTTTCAGAATCCACCACTGAATCCTGATACAGTGAAACTTAGCACAAATTCAGTACGTCTTGTTAGGAGCACACCACCACCACCAGATAGATGTCGGCTTTTTTTGCAGTGCATATTTTTAATTTCTGTTGCGGGTCAAATGACCTCAGTGGCAAGGACGCTAGGCAGAATTGTACCATTGAGGTCCAAAATAAAGCTGTTAAATTGATTAATACTAATTATAAAATATATAATAAATATAGACGTATAAAATTACACAGACCATTAATCAAGATGATCAAGCCCATGCTCAGGCCTCACGCGTCACTGTAGGACTTACTAGACTGCATAGACTTGCTTAGTATATTGCTAACTTGTAGTACTCCAATCACCTAGACTTAAGGCCTGTCCTCCACATCAAGCGCGGGCGCCGGCCACGGACACGCCACGGGAAACGCGCGTTCACCCTTACCGGCAAAGTTCAAATCTATTATATCTTATGCCAGTCTCCCACTGACACGAGCACGGCGCCAGGCGGGTTTCACGGCGACCGGCGAAGTCAATGAGTTTGACTTTGCCGGCTGACGTGACGCGGCGAAAAACATTGAACCAATCAACGCGATGTTTTTTATCACGTGTCTGCTTCAGCCAATGGACAACAAGCACATGCATAATTTCTGATCACTGAACCAGAGTGAACACAATGCGCTCAGACACAATGCGCGAAATCGCAATGTATTTTTTTTCAGCGCAACGGCGCTGCGTTTTGCTGTGTCGTGTCGTGCCGCGTGTGTGGAGACGGGCCTTTAGTCACTACGACAGTGACTAGTCACTAGATAATGGGGTTTTACTCACCTTGGTGTGAAAAGTCTAGACAGAGATTAGCGAGTAGAACTTATTTATTCTACTCGCTATAATCTGTGGTCTGTGGTAGAACTAGACCGGGGTGCTTGGCAACACCAAGGAGCTATATTATTATAACATATGTATAATAATATAGCTCCTTAGGCAACACTGTCACTACACCGTGGTCTACAGCTGTAAACAAACACATCTTTCCCGCAGGGTGGTAAAAATCGGATCCTCCAAATATCGTATCCATCCGAGCTGAAGCATCCGGGCACTTTTAGAATGAATTGATTTGAAGTTTGGTTTGTAGTTGGCTGGTTCGGAAAGTATAGGCCCTAGCGAATAGATTGCAAGTCCTATGAATTGATTCGAAGTTTCCTGAATAGTTTGCATCTTGCGGCGGAGCGGAGGGCTATAGTTCTAGAGCTAATAAATACCTAGAGTGTACTTTAATAAGATGACAAGAGTCAATCTATGAATAACGTTGCTTTATTCAGTCAGACGAACTATGTCGGTGAGAGACATGACAGTTAAGCCTCTCCACCCCCCTCACGTTCCCACTACGTGTCCTTACGCGAAGGGAATATAGTCCATATTACAACATCTCCCTTTTTCACAAAAATGAACAAACACTGATGTCATTCAAAGATCAGATACAATTCTTGTGATGATTTGAAAGAAAGAAAATTTGAACAAATTGTCCACACTGCCCATTGTTCAAGGTCCACTGTCCTGGATCCATGTCCCCATTATACTTTGAAATTATATTTACTGAAACAGTCTGATTCAAAGTGGATATACAACTACAGTCCATATGTGATTATCTGATCGCTATATATGAAGAGTACAAGATGATTTATGATCAAAAACTGAGTACACTTAGACCACACTTGAGTGCATTGTCATTCACTCGGACTCTCTGAATCTCACAGGTTGTCGCACCTCACGACCTGATCGCGTAGTAGTCCCGGTCCCAGTTGAGGGTTTCATGATTCCTTTTACTGGACTGCTGCAGACTATAGGTGGCGGGTTATCTGTAGGTTTCATGGCACCATCAGTGGTCCTGTCACTGGGTCGCATGGTAGGTTTGGTACCCGGCTCTGGATCGGCCATTTCGCGTAACTGAACACGATTTCTACGAATGTGCGCACCACTCGCAGTTTCCACTACATACGAACGGTCATCCTCTACACACTGTTTGACCACCTTCCCTGGGTACCATAGTTTCTTGTCTTTATCAAGAATTCGCACTGGCTGTCCGTCGAGTAGTGGTAGTTTCTCGCTCGTGTGCATATCTGCGTAACCTTTCTGCTTGCCGACCATGTCAGCCATGTGGTTTCGATACAGTTCCGATGTATTGATGCTGTGAGTGTGACTTGGTAGAGCAGTAGGTATTGCTCTGCCAAGCATCAGCTCAGCTGGACTTGGCAAATTTGAGTCCAGTAGGGTAGCTCTCACGTTCAAAAGAGCCATGCCAAGGTCTCCCCCCGACTTCAAACTCTTCTTGATAATTGGTTTTATGTGTCGTATCTGTCTTTCAATGAAACCATTGGACTGGGATACTGCGGACTACTGGTGATATGGTCAATGCCCCACTTTTCACAGAAGTGGTTGTATTCCCTCTGGAACTGCGGCCCGTTGTCAGACATGATCTCTCGCGGCACTCCAAGCAACCCGAAAGCTTCATTAGTGGCTGAAATGACTGATTTAGCCGTCGTAGACGACAACTGTTTCACTACTGGATACCGACTGACGACTGTGATAATCAGAGATGATAAGGTAGTCTCTCTTATCTATTTCAAACAGATCAGTTCCTAGTTTCGTCCATGGAGTAGCTGGTTTCTCATGCATTCTCATGGGTTGTTTTGACTGTTGAGGTTGCATCTGTTGACACAGCTCACAGTTCTGGCACAGTTTCTCAATGTCTGTGTTGATTCTCGTCCAAAATGCGCTTTCACGCGCAAGTCTTCGGGTCTTCTCGATACCTTGGTGTCCCTCATGCAACTGCTTCAGTATTTTACTGCGCAATAGAGGTGGTACTAGGACTTGTTTACCTTTGAAAATGATGCCATTTTCGACGCAATTTCATCGCGAAAACTCAAGAAACTCCTGAGATCGGTAGGGAGTTCCTGTATAGTGTTTGGCCAACCTGTGAAGATTGTCTGCGTTAGCCCATGGAGCACTGGATCTCGTGCCGTTTCACGTCTCAACTGATCCTGTTTTGTTGGTGAGAAATTTATCATGTCCAGTTCAATGCAGTCAACATTGTGATCTAACTCAATCTCACCATCCTTGTCCTGGTTCGGTAGTCTAGACAAGGTGTCGGCTAATACCATCTTGGGCCCTGGCCTATAGTGTATTTCAATACCGAACCCTTGGACTTTCACCAATGTTCTCTGAGGTCGAGGTGGTGCTGCACAGAGCGGTTTCCGGAGAATCATCTCCAGCGGCTTGTGGTACGTGATGATTTCAAAATGGCGGTCAAACAAGTAATGGTGATATCACTGGATCCCGTGAACGATCGCCAAGCACTCCCTCTCGAGATTGCTGTAGTGAGACTGTGCAGTCGTCAATGTTTTGCTAGCGAACGCGACTGGTCCGTTTGCTTGGACCAAGGCTGCTCCGAGCCCCCAAGCCGATGCATCTACCTCTAAGGAAACGTCCTGTGTTGGGTCATAGTATCGTAAACCGACACTAGCAGCGACCAAGTCTTTGACTCCCTTGTATGCTGCTTGGTGATCCTCACTCCATTCGAACGGAACACTTTCCTTGAGTAGGTCTCTCAGAGTAGCTGTGCAGCTTGGGCAAGTGGCTTGACATGAAGGTCACCATGCCAAGGAATCTCTGCAGGTCCTGCTTGTCTTGCGGTGTGGGCATTGCGATAATGTCCTCCACTTTCCCTGTGTCGGGAAACATGCCTTTGTCTGTGTAAAGGCGACCAAAGAATGTTATTTGGTTCGTTTTAGCCACACATTTCGAGGAATTGAGCACTAGGCCGTCTTTGCGTGCTACCTTCAGGAAAGCTACCAGTCTTCTATCGTGCTCTTCCGTTTCGCCGCACACGACAATGTCATCCGTGATGCCGACGACACCCTTGCACTGGGCAATAATGTCATCCATGCTCTGCTGGAAGATGTCTTGACTGACACATAGCCCACACGGTAAACGGCAAAAACACCATCTACCAAACGGTGTGCGAAAAGTGGTGAGCTCTTGTGTAGCTTCGGACAGTTGGACACTCCAGTATCCTGCCTTTGCATCTAGCTTCGTGAAGTATTTGGCATTTGCGAACCCAGGATTGATCTCCTCGATGGTTGGAATTTTGTGTGTACACCGCTTCAGCGATTCATTCAGCTTTTTCGGGTCCAGACATATTCTCAGACTACCGTCCTGCTTGGTTGCATAGGTAAGGAATGAACACCAGTCTGTGTGGTCAGTGACTTTTCGAATGATGCCGTCCGACTCCTTATTTCCGATTTTCTTTAGTTCTGCTTCAATTTTTGGACGAAGATGTATCGAGCAGCGACGAGGAGGGTCGATATGTGGTGTTGCGTCAGGCTTCAAGTGTAGCTCTGCTTCGCCCTTAAAGCATCCAATTCGATCGAAACTGTCTGGGAACCACTATTTCATATCGTCGACAGAGTTGATCTTTATCTCTGGTGGTGGAGTGTGTATGTTTGCCGATATATCCACCATAGTAACTGTATCGACCAGAACATCATTTAGAGTGATAAGCTTGAGCTCTCTACTCGACGGCAGACCTATGACGGCTGGTCCCGGTACATCTACAACGTAGAAATTGTGCTTGCGCATGTCTGCAGAGTTATGTCTCTGCACACCCAAGTCAATGAATCCCATACAGGGAATTGAGTGTCCGCTGTATGAGACAAGTCGCAAGTTCTTTTGGGGTTGCAGCACTTTAGCATACGAGATATCGCCAAACATTTGCTTATATGTGCGACATGGGAGGGTGTTTCCTCTAGCCCCCGTGTCCACTTTGAGTCTCAGTGGACCCTGCACATGTGGATCATCATTATGTACCATCAGGGATACAAAAGCTTCGCGGTTTTTCACTTCATGGCGGTTTAGATCACTGATGGTCAGGGAATAAAACCCCTGTGTGTATGTTTATCATCAGATGTTTCATCATCAGAATCGTCAACATACACTTCATCTTGTGATTTAAGATCGTGTTTATTCACATGCTTCTTATTTCCTGGTCTTTGTTGACGATTCATCATTGTTTTGGGCATTCTCCTAGGTTTCTGTTTTGACCCCTGGTCACGTTTGGCTTGCCCTGACTTACGACAGCACCGACTCCAGTGGTTTTGAATACCACACGCAACACATGTGTTACCATATGCTGGGCATTTCTTGGGTGCATGGTGTAAACCACAGTTATAGCATGGCTTTGTGTTGTTGTTATAGCATCACACTTGTTTCGTGTGTTCCTCTCATACTACTTATCGATGCTTGTGATGCTCTAATGGCCTCATCTTCTCTGCCTTTTTCTAGAGCTTCCTTGATAGGGTGTTTTTGAGGTTTAGTGAGTAACTCTTTTCTGAAGTGCTCAAATGGTGTAGATAAAATGACCATCTCAATGAGCCTTTCATTTAGCTCTTCTGCTGTAAATTCACATTTCGTTGCTTTTTCTCTCATACGCGAGATATAGTCTAAAACGTACGACACGATTATCCATTCTTTGGCCATCAATCCAAGCCTATTGCCCGCCTCTATTCAAACAAAAGGCAGCTACTAACGCGCTATTGCTAACTCGGCGGGCAATGTGGCTCGCTGGGAGATTTGAGCCTGATCAGCTGCTGCTGATTGCGGTTGGCGTGCGTGCGTGAGGGCATGCCAGGTATGTGCAGTGGGGGCTGCTGTACGCCGGTATGTAGCTGTGTACCGGGTCAAAGGTTATCTCGTCGAGTGTTGATGCCTAATCTCCCAGCGAGCCAGATGTCTCGCCGAGTTAGCCTTTTGTTTGAATAGAGGCGGGCAATAGGCTTGGATTGATGGCCAAAGAATGGATAATCGTGTCGTACGTTTTCAGTCTGTACTCTCCCGGATTGCTTGTGTAGAACGAAGAACGATTTTCGCACTGATAGTAAGCGAATGTCACTGTGGTAGCGATTTGAGGGCTCAAGTTGGATAAGTTATGCGTAGTAAATCGAGTGTATTTGATAAGGCTAGTAAATGACGAATTTCCACGTTGTTTGTATTGATGCACACTCCTTCGCTCCTATTATCTACTGCCTATATATATATATCTATATCATATATTACTATGAACGTTTTTCAAACTGAACTTTGTTGATGTTCCGCGCATATAAAGGAACTCCACAGCCTAGAGGAGAAAACTAAATAATCTCTCAGAATCAGCACTCTGGGAGTGTTGCTGGCTGAAACAAAATTCAAAAAAGTTAAAAAGTTAAAAATTTTATAAAAAATTCTATTCTCAATAGATGGCGCTAGCAGATTAACATATAATACATCATCACGTACACTATGAATCTCATGGTGCAATAAGACCAAACGGCACCCGTATGCTCAATGATAAAGCATCGACGTTCGCTAAAGCCGCGATCTGATTCTGGTTCGAATCCCACCTCGGAAATGCTTTGTTTCTTTACTTTGGACTGTTAGACAGTGTTGTAGGCCTCGAGACCGTTTTCCTTGGTCCTCGGTCTCGGTCCTTGCGCTCGGAGTGTCAATGACTCGGGACTCGGACTCGAAAACTCGAGCCCTCCGCGATCGGGACGTCGGAGTCAGGCCTCGGCTGCGAGTCCACTACATACATAGTCACATACTGTACATATGTGTAACGACTGACGGCAGTTTACAAGAATTTTTAAAACTAAAACTTTTAGGTTTTCTAGATACACGGCATAATCTTGTAACGTTTTCAATGGCTCGATTAAGTTTCTGTCCCTTTGGTTTGAATCTGCTGTCACTTCGTCCTTTGCCGCTTCCTACCAGCTTCTTTCTCCTTCTTTCTACCCACTTCGAAGGTACTAGCACTCTCTAATTTGCTTCAACAAGCCATGTCATTCGGCATAAAAAGAAAGTGGATCCGTCACTTTGACCGTTTCGTATGACTCGTGTCTGTGTTTTCGCTGCGCAGTTGCAAGCAAGCAGATGCGTGATATTGTTCGATACACAGCACACGCACGCACGCATGCACGCACGTCTACGTGCACGCATGCACGCACGTCTACGTGCACACGCGCGCACACACGCACGGCGACTGCACGGCACACGCACGCACGCAGCACGCACCGCACGCACCACGCATTGACGCACTGTGACGTGCACACGCTGCACGCACGCACGCACATACGGGTCTCAGCACACACATGTTACGCATGTACACGCACCAGCACACATGCACACACGTGTACCTGCACACGCCATGCACCACGCAACGCAGACGCATGTTACTGAACGTGTACCTGCACACGCTATGCACCGCAACGCCATGCACGTGCTACACAACGGATTGCACGTGTACTCTGCACACGCATTGCACGTGTACGTCACAACACACGGAACGCACGCACGCACGCACCGTGGACGTATGCGACGCACAGCACGCCGTACGTCACACGCACGCACACTCATGCACGCACGCACGCATCACGCACGGTGTACTCACACGCACGTGTTACGTGCACACCGCACGCACCACGTACGTGTACCTGCACACAGACGCCACACAACATGGCACACACTGTACCTGCCATCACGCACACACGCAACGCCCAGTGTTGTAGTCGAGTCCGCAACCCACCCGAGTCGGTCGACCCTCCGATCCTGCCACCACCGAGTCTCGATCCCACCCCGAGTCCGAGTCACCCCGAGGTCCGACGAGTCGAGTAGGATCCGCAGTCCGCAGTTTTGATAAAAAAAGGGGGGCACAGACCGACAAGTAACAACTGCATGCAATTTGAAAGGGTCACACGGTTCTTGAGTTATCGTTGACCGTAGCCAAATGTTGACGGAAGGACGGACGGATGGACGGACGACACCCCATGGCAATAAGGGGGGATAAAAATCAGGGGGTGCGACTTATAGACGAGGCTAAGAAATCTTGTTAATGTACCAATGTTTGTACCAACTTTTCAAGGCAAAATATGGGGTGCGACTTATACATGAATAATACTTATACACGAGTAAATACAGTACATGTAAAATCTTAATAAAATTCACACGTTTATTTTGGCGTGCCGGCACGCTCATTGTGTGTTAAATTCCCGATTGCAGCTTTTTCCTCAATCCCAGGTCCGTCGGACCATTGACTTTGAAAATCTGATGGTCCTCCTGATTATTTGATGGCCCCGGACCATCGGACCATCCCTTATTTCGACCCCTGATGTTGCATAATTACATGGTGATACATACAATTTCCAGAAGAAATGCGAATACTGAAACAAATTTTTTGCAGGAACGGACCGGAAACAAGGAACGGGAGCATGAAGTCAGGGTATGGTGGGACAATGCAGGGTACGCCGCGACATATTGTATAGTACCTCGAGGTATCGATATATCGAACCGTACCCAGGGTACCTTCCGATAGTACCCTGGGGGACATAGACCCTATCAGCCCTACTAGTCTAAACTAGCTGGATAATGTATACACTAGCTGGGAAATTTCTGCTACAAGTCTAAACTAGCTGGATAATGTATACACTAGCTGGGAAATTTCTGCTACCAGTCTAAACTAGCTGGGAAATTTCTCCTATCATCCTAATCTAGCTGGGAAATGTATAGCGATATATAGAAATAGCCTATTCGACGATATTTTTGGTAATTAATTAAACTATTCGTGCTTCAATATACTCAAAATTTACAGAAACCATATCTAAGACATGTGTTTATATGTATCTAGAATTGTAGAAATGTAACTCAAATCGTTCGCGAGATATTAGAGTTAGTACACTTTCCTACTGCGCATAGCCGTGCGTATATATTAGCCTATGACGATACCGCGCGTATATTTTTGGTATTGAATTAAACTATTCGTGCTTCAATAAACTCAAAATTCACAGAAAGCATAGGCAAGACATCTGTTTATACGTATCTAGAATTTTAGAAATGTAACTCAAATCGTTCGCGATCTCCAGGAGGGTGAACTCATCCCACGAGCCGAGCTCACCGATCTCCAGACGGGTGAACTCACCACACGGTGTGAGTTTGCTGGTGGGCCGAGTTGACCGTAGACCGGTGTTTTGACATCATCATACTATATTTAGCAACAGGCACTTGGAACGCCTCAATAAAAAAAAAAGATAAATAAACAGGAAATGTATTTACTACCAGTCTTAATGTTTCTCTACTCTATTTCGCCTATAATCCCATGTAAATGCCGGTCAAATGCTCATCTGCAACACACAAGTATGCCGCACGCTAGCTGCTGCACACTGACAAATAAATATATAGCAGGTAGGAAAGCGTGCTGCAAAAATTCGCTCGACGCTCACTTGATTTCATACGAATACAATGCAAATATTCAACATTAATAAATTTGAAGAACAGTGTTCACTTGTTGTAAAAACATTCGCTCGACGCTCGCTTGATTTCATACGAATACAATGCAAATATTCAACCACAAAAATTTGAAGAACAGTATTCACTTGTTATAAAAACATACTGTCTGTGTTCGTAACCGAGCTGTGTCACGCGAAATCACACAAAGCCTGGCGAAATTCTCGCGTTCGCTCCCGTTGCGCAGTTTATGTAAATGGCTGTCAGAATCAGGAAACGCCCACCGGCGCTCTTCGTGACCTCATTTTTGCGCTGCAACGTTTTTGCAACGCTCAACTGGCGTCTTTTTGAGCGGGGGATGGCGGGTCCTTGTTTGTCCTACAGGGGAGTTGGAACACACGCGTGGTTTAGTTTCTCCTAATACCACTCCCCAGTGCGCAAGCCCATCCGACCACACAAGCCTCCAGTGATGTTACTAATTGTCAGCCATATACATAAACTGCGCCACACGGGAGCGAACACGAGAATTTCATCAGGCTTTGTGTGATTTCGTGTGAAACAGCTCGGTTACGAACAAATGCAGACAGTATGTTTTTATAACAAGTGAACACTGTTCTTCAAATAGAAACAAAGATGGAGTAGAATGGTTGAATATTTGTGTTGTATTCGTTAACCTAGCTGTATGATACAGGCGGTATGTTCCGCTTCACTACACTAACCGCCTGTACCCCTTGTTTATTCAGCCCGCTTCGCGAACGAAGAAATCATCGCGCCCAATCAGAGAGCTGTAACGGGCCAATCAGCCAATCAGCGAGCGGCTTTTGCCTGAGGTCATTATCAAGTTATTCAAGTTGAATTTATAACTGCAATTAGTGCACGCTTCTGCCAAAGCCATTAACTAGATTGTTTCCATTCATGACTCAGGTATTCGCCTGGGGCGAAGTTTTGCCGTATTTACTTCTGTACGCTCGATTGCTCGCCGGCTAACAGCAGATTCCCCGCCATAACAACCGGTCGATCGATAACGAGGGTTGCGAACCGCCAGGGTTGAGCTCGCGTACAGGCGGTTAGTGTAGTCAAGCGGAACATACCGCCTGCATCATACAGGTTATGTATTAGTATGAAATCAAGCAAGCGACGAGCGAATTTTGGCAGCACGCTTTCCTACCTGCTATATATTTATGTGTCAGTGTGCAGCAGCTAGCGTGCGGCGGCCAGCGTGTGACATTGTGTTGCAGATGAGCATTTGGACGGCATTTACAGGAAATTGTCGGCATATATAGGTGAAAGAGAGTAAAGAAACATTAAGACTTTGGTAGTAAATAGATTTCGTATTTATTTAATTTAGCATTATATTTTATTGAAACGCTCCAAGTGCCTGTGTATTTAGGCCTACCCTATCATGGGGCCACACGTTCTAGCACTGCCACTGCATGTGCACACCTTCATCACTCCTTGTTGCCAATCAAAACAAACTTACAAGCTACAGCTAGACTATATTAATATTATATATACAACTTTTACAGTATTACTAACACTATTACTATTTGTAATACTAATAGTATTACAACTTACAAGTCAACGGCAAATGGCAAAGCCAGGGGAGCAATGCTCGTACGCATTATGTGCAAAAACGCAATGCGACTTGCGCAATGCGCAATGTGAAATTCGTTATTCAATTGCTGTCATCTTTTAGCTCTTGTTGCACGAGCAAATTGTTACTTTTTCTATGTAAAACATCGCCAAAACATCTTTTATAAATACAGAATTTACTAAGGAAGCTGCCCGTACAGGAAGTAGGTAGGCCGTAAGGAAGGTACCGTACACACAGACGGGGATACGAGTCTTCTCAATAACATGAGTCTTCTCGAATCTCGATAACATAAAGACAAGTGAACATCGGCCCACGAATCACTGATCTCTATAATATAATCTAATAATATAATATATTATAATAGATATTCTAATATCTATATAGATCGATATATTATAATAGAATATATATATGATAATAGATATATATAAATAATATAATAGATTAATATTATAGAGATCAGTGCCACGAATCCACGATCGGTCAACTGCTCCAGCACTCCGGTTATAACAGGAAAGCTTAAACCAAACATAAGGGACATTCGGAAATGGCGCTAACCAGAGCACTGCTTGGAAGGAATATCAAGTGTTATTTACCGGTTATAACACAAGGGTAAATGTTAATTTCAAAACACATCCAAGACATGTAGAATAAATATTGCGGGCACTGTATGCCGTACAAAATCCATGTTTTGTGCACACAAACCTTGGTACAACTTCAACAAACAAGTCAATTGAATTGAAACAGTCGGCCAAGCATGATTAATATTAATAATATTAATAATATAAATTTATAATTAATAAAATTATTAATAATAATAGGACGTGGATATTCGTCCGGGCATCGGACACCTGTTCGTATGCGCTATTCGTCCGAGCAGTTGTTGCGCATGCGCTGTTCATGTGTATTACATAAATGTAATAATATAATGGCCCAACCCAACAATTAATGCTAGTCTAGGGAGGCGCTAGACCGAATAATTCTGTCCCATATAACCTTTTTTATATTTTGGTGATGGTTATTGGGACAGAACGGGGTTTCATTGAATTTCGTGAGATCGGCATGCAAAATGCATGCGCTGCGAATGGGGCCGGTACGCCGCTATTGGCGCGAAAAAAAACCTACCGTTCCCTTCTACATTGGCTTTACCTTGCTACTGATATGTGTATACATTCACTTCAATCGTTATTCACTTCTAAAAGATTGTTTTTCAGAAACCCCGCTTCATTTAACTCAGTAAAAAATTACGTTCGCCATTTACAAACAATCAGACCAATCAGAGTGAGTCCTATCAGCTCCTGCAGCCATAGATACAAGCGAGAACCAGGGGCTATTTAAGCCTCACTCCTGATTGGTCTGATTGTTTGTAAATGGCGAACGTAATTTACTAAAGTTAAATGAAGCGGTGTTTATGAAAAACAATCTTTTAAGAAGTGAATAACGATTGAAGTGAATGTATACACACATCAGTAGCAAGGTAAAGCCATGTAGAAGGGAACGGTATGTTTTTTTTCGCGCCAATAGCGGCGTTCGGGCCGCATTCTCAGCGCATGCATTTTGCATGCGATCTCACGAAATTTCAATGAACCCCGTTCTGTCCCAATATAACCCTCACCAAAATATAAAAAGGTTATATGGACAGAATTATTCGGTCTAGGGAGGCGCCTACTCCCTAACCCTAATGATTAATCTTAATCCTAATCCTAACCCCAGCCCTAACCCTAACACTAACTATAAACCGACTAGGTTCTCTTCTTATACACTCGGTTTCGTATATATATAGGCTAGTGGTAGTACCAAACACTATCTATGGTGTATAACCACATACGCAACGCATGTATGCAGGGGCGTCACAGCCGTAGGGCTGCCGTAGCAAAACGCTACGGGCCCCAGCCTAAAGGGCATAAAATAATCATAAAAATCTAAAGGGTAAATAGCATTTTAGAGCGTCTAAATTTGAAAATTGTCTGGGGGGAGACCCCCCCTGACCCCCCCTTCACACTTCCGACCTACGGCATTCGTGCCGTGCGCCTGCGGCATGCAACAGCGCATGCGCAATAACTGCTTGGACGAATAGCGCATACGAACAGGTGTCCAATGCTCGGACGAATATCCACGTCGTTATTAATAATATAACTATATATTTAAACTATAAAGTATAACTATAAGTTATATTTATAAGTCATTAATAACATCAAGAGCTAATAATACCTAGAGTGTACAACGGAAAAACGGGAAAATAGTGCTATTTCACGACAACATTATTCTACTTTGCCTGCGAGTCTGGAATAATTTTATGGTATTGCATTAAGCAGAATTCTTTGCTCTCTAAAACAAGACCAACCGCTTGTCAATACGTAGCTCTAGTACTATAGGCCGCTTACATTAACTGCCGCTGGGAGCGCCAGCGGTTAACGCCAGCGGCAGTTAATGTAAGCGGGCTATAGACTATAGTACTCTAGAGCTAGTCAATACGATACTCCTAGGCTGAGATAGCTGAGATACCGGTATTGGCTCGTAAACTTCCCCTCCCACAGGCCTCACGGCACCTCGCATCCACAATATTCACCAGCGTAAGAAACTAGCGGTCGCCCAGTCGCCAGTGGCGATTAGAAAATCGACCGGACGACTGCTTGCTCGTGTCAGCTGGTCCGGCGGGGCGACTAGATAATCGCGGGACAGCAGCGAAAAAAATACAGACTTGTAAAAGGGAGCGCATAATACGACTCGTTCCTCAACGTAGACGTGGTATCCAAAACATCTAGATCTGCATGAACTCCCTCAACGCATCAGGCTTTCATTTTTAAGGGGCGCGATCGCGCTCGCGCTCCACCGCGCACCATAAATTGTGCCATGGTGCGCGCATCATCGCGCCTCATAAAAGTGGTTGAAATCGCGCACCAAAAGTCTGTGTATTATGTTGAAATAGCGCTCCATTTAAAGGGATGAGAATCTTCCGCGGATCCGCAGATTTCACAGTCCCAGGGTCGATTTTGTGAAACGTCTAAATCCGTTGAGAGAAAATTTGAGGGGGGTTAGAATGTACAAATTTTCATTTTACAGTCCAACAGCCTACTAACAGTACCTTCATTTAATACCATTGTAATATAGTTTGCTTTACAATATAGACACGGCTTAGTTCACTGTTTGAGATTGTCAGACGTTGGCCAGTGTCTGCGTTTATTTGACGCTGCAAGTGTGTGTGGTTGTGTATGCCGCGCGTGCTACGCAGGCCGCATATATAGTACGCGATCGATCGATCGTGTACATCAAAAGCCGCCGCGTCACGCGTGGCCTTGAGGCTAGTTTTCCCTGTCCATAGAGTTGCAATGGATCGCGAGCCCTGACTGGAGTATCTATTCTAGCCCA
>NW_014577138.1:199552-229015 GCF_000485595.1 Priapulus caudatus | reverse complement strand
GTCTAGCAGAGCGTGAGGCCGGATACCCGTCTACCCCTTCGGCAAAAACAATTACGTGGCTTTCTGCCAACCGCTGCCAGTAGACGATCGATAAATCGTGCGCCACTGCGCCTGTGTATGCCCGTGGTAGAACACGAATATTTAAATGCTGCACGTGGACTCGTCCCTAGCGCGATTTAAAGCACGGGAAACGACGCTCGCGCAAGAATGGCCAGCTGTGATCAGTACGGTGTGTAGCTTGCTAAGTGCAGTAAATTTAGAGAAATTTTAGTAGAATTCATACGATGACAGTCATGACACAAAGTTTTTCATAACAATGGTCTGGGTCTGGGCTAGTGAAAGTTAGGTCAGGGCTAGTGGTTTTCCTCAGTTACTAGCCTGATGCTCTAGTGAAATAAAAAGTCAATGTTGAACCCTGTTACTGTACTTCTATTAGCAGAGCCCATAAGCCGATCAGCCGACCCCTACAGCTACCCCTACAGCGACTGCTACAGCCGACCCCTGTAGCAGGGGTACAGGGGTCGGTGTTACGCTGTAAGATTACATGGGGGCGGAAGACGATGTACATTTTACAAAAGTGCCAAGTGGTGCCCTTCTCAAATTGTGAGAGTTGCCTTGATGCCTTTTAAAATTGCCTCAGTGCCCATCAATTTTAGAGAAAATTTAAGGCAATTTCTCACATGCCCCCAACAAATTGCCTTGCCTCTCTCGTCGCTTAATTCAAGGCCTGGTCCGTAGTCAACTCGCCTCACCGGCAAACTCGACCCGTGTGGCGAGTTTACCCACCTGGGGGTCGGACGGCTCGGCTCCTGGGTCGAGATGACCGTCCAGGAGATCGGGCAGCTCGACTCACCGGCTAACTCATGTGAGATTGAAAATTGAGATTGATCATGTGTGACAAAATTATACTCTATGCATTTAAGGTTATTCCCACACAAATACCACACACTTATATTTATATACAAGTACATATCAACTGTAAAACCAGACAGAAACCAGACAGAAATGATCCCATACTGTACCTTGTAATTATTGCACTCAAATCAAGTAAATTTTATCAATACTTACAATCACTACTCAATATTTAGCTCGACACTATTGCATCCATCAGATTTGTTCTCCGTATAAAAGACTGCTTTCAGTACATGTATTTGTATGTGAATTATATATGCAATAAAGTTTTAATAATAATAAAAATAGACGTTTTGACGTCGGAGTGTGTAAAGCATCTTAAATGAGTTAGCCTGTGAGTCGAGCTGCCCGATCTCCAGGCGAGTCATCTCGACCCACGAGCCGAGCTGACCGACCTCCAGGCGGGTAAACTCGCCACAATGCAAGTCGAGCTGGCGGGTTGGTCGAGTTGACTATTGCCCGTTTAACTGGGCCGTTCTATTACTGTTCTGTTTATTAAAGTAATAATGCTGTTGAGCTAGGGATAGCATTGCTAGGCACTAGGTATAACGTATGGTATAATATCAGGAGTCTATCAATATTGATAGACTCCTGATAATATTTGATGTTGTTTAGACAAAAATACATTTGTACAGTTCTGGAAATAAAGTTTAGGACAGACAAACACAGAACACAAATCGTAACCGGGACGTACACAAACACACAGGTATGAATGTCAGCTCCTAATAAGTTGGATTCTCGTAGAAGAGTATGACTGTATATAGAAGCCAGGCACACATACCAGACCACACATACACGTAAACACTTCCTGGTGAGACCACCATATGGGTGACAATTAAGACTAGCACAGTAGTATCAGATCAGGATCAGGATCAGATCAGATCACAGTAGTATCCCATCAGTATATTAATGGCACGAAATTGTATCTGAAATTATGATCTAAGACTATATTAAACTAAAAGCTTATAGGTGCATTTATCTATGCCCTTACTGTTATACCAAAACGTCTTTCATACGTTAGCCGCTATCATCTGGCTTACACCGAAGTAGGTTCGGGATGGCGCTTCTGATTGGCTGGGGCCGTGTTATATCTCCGAGCCTCCACTAAAAGCACTCGATGTGTTCGTAGTTCTGGGCCAAGTAAACAGCTGATTTTAACAATATGCATACAGGCCTATCGTATTTGCCCAAAGTTGTTCAGTTTCCGGATAGTTTCTTCCAAGGCTCCGTACTGTTTTTCCTTGTTTCAATCCATAGATCGATGCCGTGTTCTGTGACTCTGGCCTGAATATGCGTTACACATGAGAATACCATGTTTTTGTTTCAGTTCGGGAGGTAAATCTGTTCTAATGCTCTTTCCTGTTCCGGCTAGACTTCTCTCCGCACGTAGAAAGGTGTCTCTCTCGGTCCAGTATAGGAACACGATGATTATTAGTGTGGGACCATTGTCCCGCCTCTTTAAGCGATGCGCGTTGCGGATTGAAAAATTCTTAGCGTATTAATTGTTTGTCCAGTTTTAGATCATCCACTGCAAATTTTGTCATTTTTCTCTATTGTGAGCGCTGGTTCATTTTCCTATCCCTCAACTTCATAAATGAGGAGGTTGTACTTCCGGCTGTGGATTTGCGTATGGAGGAAAGACTGCCTGAAATGAGTGTTTCGACTTCTTGCTCTAAATTATGTACCTGTGCATCAGCCTAAAAATTACTTTTTTTTTACGAGAGCTCTTTTTTGATTTTGTATGAAAAAAAACGCTCTCGTAATTTTTTTTACGGGAGCTATTTTAGGCTTGGCCAGAGCTACTTTTTCATAGCATGATTTTGTTAAAATTTTCATCATTTTAATGCACTGACTCTAATAATGTCTCAGAAGCCAGAAATTGTGTCTAATTATCGTAAAGGTGTTTCCCAAACGAAAGTCAAGATTATGCTTTGGCGAAATCGACGAGGTCAACAATCATTCATAATGGTGATAAAATCACGGAGGCCGGGTTTACATGTTGCTGTATGCATGTTGTGTACAAAGTATGACTGCATGCACTGATTGTCTCATTCGCATGGTTTTTTTCATTCAAAGCTCGTCGCAGCAAGGCAGCTTATGTCTGTGCAAAACAATGCAAGGGACGGGTGGAAACAGAAAAATATCGTTATGTCTAGACATTCAATAAAAAAAACTTGCTTGCCGGAACAGGCAAATGCAATTTCAAGCTACTTGCCCGGGGGCGAATTTTGGTTGCCCCGTGCCATCGGGCAAGCGGGTTTGTCGAGCACGGCACCGCAGGTTTCGAATTTCGGCTGAAAATCTAGTGGACAGCAGGACCATCAACTTCAGAAAGTTGGTGGACCAGCACAAAAATTTGGTGGTCCGCTTATTTACTAGCAGTGAGTAATAAAATAGTATATACAGATAACCATTGGCATTAAAACAGCATACATGTAACTTAATTAGAGTTGGTCAAATAATGTTTCAATCTCTAGGAATGTCGATCGGAGGAGCTTCTGGCCAAGGTTTTACTTTCGTTTTTCACCTCCCCAGTCCACGGTACCCCCATGCATAGATCTATGCTGCCGCACTTCCGCAAAGTTACAAGTGCCTAGAATCTTTAATAAGTATATAGAGTTCACATTGCTTCTAGATATCTAATGAACTATATCTAATGAACGATATCTAATGATCGATATCTAATGAACTAATATCTAACTGAATAAAAACAGTCCACTTTCTACGTTAAGAAAAGTGACGAATTCAGTTAACAGCTTTGATTACGTGCGTGTCAGGTGTCACTGGTCGTGCCCTCACTCCTCACGGTAACCCCTGCGATATAAAAACTTATTGTTACGCGATCATAAAAACACTGCATGGGCTGCCCTACATGCCGGGCGATGCCGCAATCGATTTCTTAGACTGTCGCGAGTTTTTGTTCGTGTGGCGAATCATGCGTTGAGGGAGTTCATGCAGCTCTAGATGTTTTGGAAACCCCGTCTACGTTGAGGAACGGGTCGTATTATGCACTCCCGTTTATACAAGGACCTGTCTAAACTGCCGTTGCGATAACCGTAGTATTTCAGCGTAATATGAGGGGAAAAAGTGCCGGTCAGGAGGACCGGCAGTTTCGTAGAGATGGTGGCCCGAGCAAAAGCTTGGGAGGGCCTCCGGGTCGGAACTAATTTCGAACGCTGCCGGCGGCACGGGGGCGATTTTTTCTCGTATCTTCCAAAATTTTCGCTCTCGTAATTGTCGTTACCAGAGCGTTTTGAAAGCTGACGGGAGCGAAATCGCTCGCCGCTCCCGTGTATTTTTTTCGCTGCTGTGCATGATCTTCGCTCACTGTGTCGACCTCCATCTCTAGATTTTTAATTTTTCTGGTTAAATTGGTTATCTTCTCTGTAAGGTCAGCAAAACCCTCTTTTAATTTGTTATTTAAACTTGCCTATAGGCCGACAAAGAGTTCTCGCAGCTCCGCGTTCGTGACCTTGGCGCCGGCTTCATCGTGCGCCATTGTAGTAGCCATGTTACTTGAAATGCCGGCTTCAGCGTTCACAGAATTATCCACTGTTTCCATTCGTTCCTTGTTTTGTCGCGTCACGTAGTTGTGCGTGGAGTGTTTAAACACTTTCTGCTTGCCTCCACGCATAATGTCGATTTTTTCTATACTTTTCCTTTCACTTTTTCAAAATATGTGCAAGCCGATGTTGCACACGTCTTACTCACTGGCCGCCATTACCGGAATTGTGTTAATGTAAACATACATTAATATTGGTTTTGTGATTGACTGTTTCTGAAGTAACTCAAATTGTCTAAAAGTGTTTGGTCCTTTTGGCTTTGTGTACTGAGATGTTACAACTAGTGGTGCACCGGATCCAACTTTTAGCAGGCACATCACTTAGGTGAGTAGGACAATGCTCAACGTTCTAATTACAGGATGGTTGTTACTGTTAGGTGTATGAATCAGCTGCTTACAGTGCATAATTTGCATAATTCTGGCATCTTATTCACGAGCCAATTCTGTGGTAAAACTTGCATGTTGCAGTATCCCTGGGTTTAGTTTATTATTTTCAACTAATGGACAGATGCGATTTGATTTTGAAAGAAAATCTTATGAATCACCTAACATCAGTTAGGTTCAGTTCAGTTAGTTAGCCAATGTTCAAGTGCCAAGCGTTTTTTGGGCAGAAAAGTGTGAAGTTGTTAACTACATTCAGTGACTAATCTTTTGATTTTGATGACACTTGTAGCAGAAATGAAATTAGGAAAAAGTTCCGGTTCCGGCCGACTGTTTCTGATGGGTTCCGGCCGGAACCGGAACTCTGAAAAATTGGGGATCCGGCCGGATATTTCCGGCCGGATCCAAGTTCCGGTGCACCCCTAGTTACAACTTAGGTAATTGCTTAAGTATAATGAATTTTATGAACCTCCCACATTTTCAAACCCTACCCCAGTATCTATATTAAAACATTCGATTAAAGGAAGGTCTAATGAAACTCAAACAAGAAGCTTGTTTGCTGCCATGCATTGACTGTGATACATAATATAAGTACACGTGGCTATTTTATTTATTCCTGTAGGCATATCGTCCAGAACAGCTATCTGTCTACTACACCACAAGACCAAAAAAAGAAGAGTCGAATTGCTTCGTCAGCCCTTGTCACCTTTGCAGTTGCAAAATATAACAGATATGTAACCTGGTATGAGGGGATCCTTGAGCGCCGATACCCTGGAGTGTTCAAGATCTACAAGATCGTCAAACATGGTAATAGTTTACTGAATTCTTTAACATGCTAACCCATCACTGCTACAGCATGTCCAATGTAAAGTAAGCCTGTGTGGGATGGGGGAGCAGGTCGGAGGTAGATCCTCCTCTAAGTTCTAGACGTTCGCGCCTTTTTGTGAGTGAAACGATACCCGTCCGCGAAGCGGACTACTTACACCGAGACGGCGATGACTGCTCAATACAAATTCTACAGGTTATGTGGATCGCTCGAAAAATGGTTAAGTTTTCAACTATAAGATTTGGAAGCAAACTTTTGTGTTTATCCGATATGGTATGTAAATAGAAGATCACAAGCTGTAGTTCGTTAAACTTCGTGCACTTATTGTGAAAATGAAAATACAAATAGAACTATTTAATCTATCTTGAGTGAGCGGAAGAATCCATGTCAAATGTGAAAATAGGCCTAGAATGTTTCCAAGCCCTTGTCACAAGCTCGATAGACATGCAGCGAACTGCAGCGTACCAGTCTATGTTTACGTCAGTGCACGTACTGTCCCGATGCCCTTGTCACAAGCTCGATATACATGCAGCGAACTGTCGATCGCGTACCAGTCTATGTTTACGTCAGTGCACGTACTCGTTCCGAGCGAGCGAACGCGCGATCCAACTTCTCAGCTATGTACAAATGACCTATGACCTGATGACGTCATAGGGCTCCAGTGCGTAACTACGAAGTGGCTTATAGACGCCATATTGATATTGTCGATCAACACTCAAGAGCCGCACACCAAGAGACTTTCTTGGTGTTTCTGCACACAGCACAGGGCGTGCGTGCGGTGTACTTGTGAGTTGTGTGTTGCAGATGACCATTTCACCGGCATTTACAGGTGATTATAGGCTTTTCTTTGGATCTGTGCGCTGGCTTTCATTATGGCGCATGGATCCACCATGTTATCTTTTCTTTTCTCTCTCCCGCGCGCACTTCTCTTCTATGCGCGGCCAGTGCTCCATATTTGGCTATCTTCCATATCATTTCAGTTACACTTGCATCACTTCCACTGGATCAATATAATCCTATAAATATAAATACGGCTAGAATACATTTAAGAAACAAAGCCATATCCTAAAACAAAACCTCATAAAAACCATCCTTTTAGTTTAGTTCTATCCTACAGGTGGAGATCGACTTTTTAAACTTCAAAATAGGATTTGACTATTATTCCTGATTATTGATACAAATTTTTTGCCCCCTCTCCCCTAGAAATTTTCTGGAGCATTATCAAAATAATTAACTACGAGCCCCAAGCTGTAAGAAATTACCATGTCAGACGGGTATATATATAACATGGTTGATGTCCTAGCTATAAATGACAACAATCATAGAGTGGTCAATCTACTGTATCAGTGATTTAAAGTCAATTAATCCTGGACCATACAAACTGAGTTCAGAGTCTTGGCTCTTCATAATTCCCTTTTAAAGTTTTCAGTATTAAATTTGTGTTACAGGTCTGAGAGACCTATTTCTGGATGCTAGGGATTACTTTCGAATCTACACACAGATTCGAAAGGGTAAACCTTTGGGCACATTGACTCGGAGAGAACTCGAAGTATACAGACAGGTATAGATTTACACTAATTGCTCTGAACCAGTCCACAGTACTGATTATTAAAGGTGTCTTCCCTCGAAATTGCAAGCGGAAAACATAAAATCAGGCAAAAATGAATTATTTTTACATTGCAGGTTTGCACTTGTCTATATATGTGTGATAGGTAAAAATGCTCAGGAATACGTTCATTCATTTTAAGCATTTAGACTCCAAAGTGAAAGTGTCGGGTCGAATGTTTCAAACAGCCTTTACTTTTGCTGCTCTGCGGCGATGTTGTGACACGTCTCTTGTTGCCATGCGGTGTTGCCAAGCGCTGAAGGTCATGAAGGCTGCATATGCTCATAGATATCATATAACACATGTGTTATATGATATATATGTAGCTGTGCTGGTTACGTGACCTGCGTCGACTCTTGCCGCTATGATACAGAACCGCGGCGAAACATGTTTTTCGAGTTGTTTTTTCGTTGAGCCTGAGGGAATATAGGTTTGATACATATTTTTACAGTTTTATTTTCAAAGAGCTCTAACATTCAGTTACAGTGTAGTGAGTTATTTACTGACGTTTTTACAGTGGGTTGTAACAAAAATGTGCGTGGGAAGGCATCTTTAATGATTGCAATTGCATGTCATCTTACATAACTTTATGTTAATTTCAAATTCTAAAACAGATATTATCTAAAATCTCCCAGCCTTGCATAGGAGTAGATTTGATAATGTGTTTAATTATAATTTACTTACACATTTGCACAGAGCTATAGCTTTTGTGTTAAAATAAGTAGCATTGGGTGTGTGCACATGTGATTGTGAGTTTATGCACAGGCGTGTCATTTCTGTCTAGGTGTGTCCTGCATGCGTGTATGTGAATAGAGATGTATTTCCCCATTCCCAATGTAAAGTAACGTACACTTTTTGTTACACCAGAGTGTATGGATAATATAATTTAGAATTTAGATATAAAAACAGAGATTTACACGGATTTGTGTTCAGCAAAACCAATCTTATTTTTACCAAACATAACAACGCAAAATGGTCAACCGTCACTGACCCGGACTCCAAACACGACTCCCCCTTCACAATCAGAACAACGTATATATATATCAGCCCAGTATTCCCCACACATTGCCCCCACGTCTACCTAACCCTGCATCCTCTGATGGTTCACAATGTACCAATAACTACGCGAAATGGTCATTTTACAAGACTCTGTGCAAACATGAATACGCCTGCCTGTCTAGGCGTCTATTACTAAATAGACAAGTCTCAGAACACTCCTACGTTGAAACTAGTTCTCAGAAGCTATCACATAGAGGGCTCCACAAATTTTTAAATTACCCACAATGCAATGCTGCCGGCCATGGCGGTTCCAGAAACCAGTTCAGGCATGGTACAAGTACATTGAGCAATGCACCTCTGCTCATTTTATTCGCCTATTAAGCAAATCCATCACAACGCCGCTCTCCTGCGGTGTTGTCAACTGCAGCAATCGGTATCAGAGAGAGCCACACAGCTTTTTTAGGCTGCCTAGCGTGATCACAACACAAGGTAAAGTGACGAGAGACCAGGCGGACCACAGACGCTTGGAGCATTTTCAATAAAAAAGCAATGCTGAATAAACACGAAATGTATTTACTACCAATGTCTTAATGTTTCTCTCCTCTCTTTCGCCTAGTATTGCCGATAATTACCTGTAAATGCCGGTCAAATGCTTCTCTGCAACACACAGGTACACCGCACGCACGGCGCACGCCGCTACACATTAATTTACACTTATATACATATATCGTTGGCATTCAGTAGGCAGCTGTTTGAGTGGGTGTAGTGGTTTCTCTTGCACGTGCAGCATACTCTACGTAGAATAGCACCGAGGCAACGTGTGAAGAAGATTCACCAAGCCCGGCTTTACAATTACAGTGTGCTGACATGACTGTTCCATTTTCTCTCATTATAACCCACGGATAGAGAGACGGTATATTCAGAGACTGGGAGTGCATAACATGTGCTCGGATAACGTAGATGGGGCACTCATTGTTCACATCATAGATGTACATTGTAGACGGATACACCTCTCACCCAACCTCAGACCAGTCGATTGTAGGCATCCAGGCTTTTGTGGTTCTGAAAGTCCTTGAGAGTATAAAATGGATTCGGCTGGAATGTTAAGTAGTGCACGAGATTCAAATAGGTGTGTGATGGGAACACATTGTGGTCCTCACTCCATTCGACATTGTCTATTTGGTACGAGTCTCGATTCCCAATGCACGCAATTTTCTCGAGATAGCGTGCTTTGGCTACGTTGTCTAGTGAATCAAAGTACTTATCCATACTACGTACACTACAGACAGCCGACAAACGTGCATACACTAGCTATTATAAAAAGCTGCGTTTGATAGCTAGAGTAGATGCAGTAAAATCAGTGAAATTTCTGAACTCTTACGATGTAAACAAACTCAAGTCTATGAACATATGTGTTGCGTGCAATCTTCCGATCTGCTCAATCTACGAATCTGCCGACTGTGTGACAGCCTCATTGAACTCTAGCACCTAAAACCCACAATGATCAACCTAGCTGCTTGCAAAACCGGGCCTGCGCAATCTCATCGAACTCTACCAATTAACACAACTCACACTGATAACCTGCCTGCAACACCCTGTAAAACCGGCGCCCATTAACCGGGTCTGCACAATCATCTCGAACTCTAGCACACCAAAACCAGCTGATAAACCTGTCTGCAAAATCGGCATCCACTTACTGCTAATATCTATTGCAATAATAACACTATAGCCAATGTAAAATCGGTTGATTGTGCAGATCGGCAGATTATACACGCAACACATGTTCGCTCTTTTTGGAACCGGTATGGCCGACGGCTCAGGATTGTGGGTAATATTGCTATTTTTAGTGCAAGTCGCGGACTTGCACTAAAAATAGCAATATTACCTACAATCCCGTGCCGCCGGCCATACTGGTAGTCAGAATTGCGAACACGTGTTACCGATATGCGCAATCTAGCGATTTTACATCGATAGATTGTACATACGATAGTGTTATTATAGTAATCTATATTAGCAGTAAGTGGATCCCGGTTTTGCAGACAGGTTTACCAGAGCGTGATGGGGTGCTAGAGTTCAATATGATTGTGCAGACCCGGTTTTACAGGGTGTTGCAGGCATGTTTATCAGCGTGGGTTGGGGTGCTCCGCTAGAGTTCAATGAGATTATACAGGTCCGGTTTTGCAGGGCTTTGCATGCAGGTTTATTAGCGTCGCGAAATTGCACGCAACACATAATTATGTTCATGGACTTGAGTTTGTTTACATCGCAAGTGTTCAGAAATTTCACCGATTTTACTGCTTATAGTTATCAAACGCAGCGTTTTATAACATCTGGTGTATGCACATTTGCCAACTGTCTGAAGTGTACGTAGTCTGGACAAGTACTTTGATTCACTAGACAACGTAGCCAAAGCACGCTATCTCGAGAAAATTGCGTGCATTGAGAATCGACACCCGTACGAGAATGGAGCGAGGACCACAACTTGTGCCTATCACGTACTTATTTGGATCTCGTGAATTGACTACCTAACATTCTAGCCAAGACCATTTTATACTCTCAAGGACTTTCAGAACCACAAAAGTCTGGATGCCTACGATCGACTGTTCTGCGGTTGGGTTAGTGGTGTATCAGTCTACATCTATCATGTGAACAGTGAGAGTCCCATCTACGTTATCAGAGCACGTGTTATGCACTCCCAGTCTTTGTTTATACCATCTCTCTATCTGTGCATGGGTCACGATGAGAGAATATGGGACAGGCATCATGTCAGCACACTGTAATTGTAAAGCCGGGCTTGGTGAATTCTGTTCACATGTTGCCTCGGTGCTATTTTATGTACAGTATGCTGCACGTGCAAGAGAAATCTCCACCCCCACTCAAACAGCTACTAGGATACTGGATGCCGGCAATATATATATATACGTGTAAATGTGTAGCGGCGTGCGCCGTGCGTGCGGTGTACCTGTGTGTTGCAGAGGAGCATTTGACCGGCATTTACGGTAATTATCGGCAATACTAGGCGAAAGAGAGTAGAGAAACATTAAGACATTGGTAGTAAATACATTTCGTGTTTATTCAGCATTGCTTTTTTTATTGAAAATGCTGCAAGCGTCTGTGGTCCGCCTGGTCTCTCGTCACTTTACCTTGTGTTGTGGTCACGCTAGGCAGCCTAAAAAAGCTGTGTGGCTCTCTCTGATACTGATTGCTGCAGTTGACAACACCGCAGGAGAGCGGCGTTGTGATGGATTTGCTTAATAGGCGAATAAAATGAGCAGAGGTGCGTTGCTCAATGTACTTGTACCATGCCTGAACTGGTTTCTGGAACAAGTCATGGCCGGCGGCGATGCGTTGTGGGTAATTTGAAAATTTGCGAAACCCTCTATAGATGCTGAAAACAACATTTGTAAACCATATGCTACAAAAGTATATTTTATCGAAGCACAACTTTCTTTATCTAGTTGCCCCATGATCTTCTACACTGCTTGCCGTTGTACTGCCTGCAAGCCATACCATTTGTGGGAAATGTATTCTTCATTGTTGCGTAAGTCTGCTCACATTGTCTCAGAGTTAAAGAATTTGAGTTGATGACTGATTCAGTTACTGTCAAATTGTTTGTAAAAGATCACTACATCAGATATATTTGAAATATAAATTGATAATTGTATTCCACGTGACACTGCATAGCAATTATATGTTGTTAAACTACATGTATATAGCCATATTTATGGTAAGATTTTCTATAATATTTGAATACAAATTCCATTTCAAAATGTAGTATTTGCTTGCTGGGAGAGTGTAAATGGGTGAGAAATACTGTGATGTTGTTACCCAGGTACAAGTATCCAAAGTCACTGCTCTCTCATCAGTTCTGGACACCTGACCAGAAGATGCAGTTCTGGCTTGAGGACCTTACTGAACGTGTGCAGAACTACAACATCATCATGGCTAAGTTAGAAAGAAAGACACGTAAAATCACAGATGACAAGCTGCGCATTTACATGGAAGATGTCCTGCATGAGGTATATGTGGTGCTACCTGAGTGCGATAGATTCATTGATGCTACTAGAGGTATTTTTTTAGTTTTTGAATAGCTGCTGAAATCTTTGCAGGCTGTAATATGAAAAAATTTATTCGATATATAAACTATAAAATGGCAGAGGAACCAATGGTCGATTTTCAGAATCATCATAGGTAGTTATGACATCATCGGTCTAAAATGGCACAACGTTTTTAAAAGATGAAGTGTCATACAAAACTATGTAATTTCAAGGCTTCATGTAGTCTTGACCATTTATGATTTTTCTGAAAATGGGCCCTATGATCTCACTTGCTCACATATGGTGAGGTTACTTACTCTTATAACAATTTAAGCAGCATTAGTATTATATATAAAACATGGTTAAAAACAATTTCCCTTACCCTGTTTATGAAGTAGCGAATGTGGTTGTTCCACCTATATTGATTTATACCTGCAGTCTGATTTTGTGTGCATATGAGAAATTTCTAATGAATGTGATAATTTATAATTTGCAAATGAGCAATAATTTTGAATATATATATGTATCAGGAAGTTATTTGTATTATGATAAGAAATTGTAGTTATGCTTTTCTTAGCTTCACAGTAACAGGCACCCATCGACAGAGCAGCTTCTACTAACTAGACAATTGTTTGTTGAACGACCCTTCGGCATCCATAAAGTGGGATATAAACAAATGGTACATCTCCAAATGTTTATTTTGTGTTTTCACGTTCCAAAAAGCATGTTAAACATAGTATCATCGATCTGAATCTGTTTTTTTAATTTCAGCTTATTTGCAGCTATAATTTAGGTATATTTCATTAATTAAAGATAGTTGCTATGAGTGTATGACGAATCTGAAATATTTAACACATACATAATAATTTATATGATTATGAATTAAAGCTACAAGGTGTGAGTTGTCACTATGGAGTAGCAAATGCTTTATTAGTCCTATACTTTGCTAACTATTAAATTTGTTATCAGAACAGGGGAAGTAATTTACTTATATTTTTTTCACATAGATTAACCTCTGCAAAATTCACGAGAGGTGGCCGTATTTTCAACCACGTGCACGGATGCACAAGTATGGCATGTTGCTGCGGGCCACAGACCTCGCAATAACTAGAGACGGATTTGCTGACGAGAATGCACATGAAATCATAGCGGTATGACTTACATAAAACTTGCCACAAATAATACTGGTAGGATATTAGCTGGCCAAGTTCTGCTCATTTCTTTGCTAACAGTGAGGCCTAGATTAAGCCGCTAGTAATTTTGATAGTGATACAGTGAAATAAGTATTATTTGAGCTTATCCCTCATTGTATGTACTGCATGAAGCTTATACTGTGGTACTTACGATGGCTTACTTGTCCGTTCAGGAACTAAATACAAATAATTGTAGTGTCGCAAACACAAAGAATAGGAGTTGCAAGATTGCTCACAGATGATGCATGTGTGCCACTGTGATGCTGTCTGTAAACAGAAGTGTACAATTCTCAGGGATGAGATTTTTCCGCGGATCTGCGGAAATCCGCGGATTTGACAGTCCCTGGGGTCGATTTTGTGAAACGTCTAAATTCGTTGAAGAAAATTGGGTGGGGGTGTGGTGGGTAAATCAATCGCATAAAAATTTAAAATTATGTACCCTCAACCAGCACCTGAACTGTAACTGTAGAGTATGAGTAGAGACTGAGCAGTGAGTATTACAGATGTATCTGTTTGTGTATCAGCGAAAAGAAAATCTCGTTCACAGTGCTGCATGTAGAGGGGCGCAGACATTTGAGGTATGCGTGATCACGTAACGCACATGCCTGGCCTTGCGGGCCGGTTACAGAGTTGCTGCGGTGGCATGCTTGTGGTTGCATGACTATGCACTGATTGTTCTATTCTCATTGTTGTCTTTTTTTTCATTCACAGCAATCGCGCGCCAGCAGGCAGCTTTATGTCTGAGTAAAAACATGCAACAGCGACGTCGTGAACAGAATATTCTTATTCCTAGAATTTAATATAAAAAACTTTGCCCTATTTTCAGCCCTCCTGATTTCTAGTTCATAGTGCGTTTTTCCATTTGACAACTTGAAAAAGTGATTCAAGAGTTCCCTATATTATTCTTCAGAATTAGCTTAGAATGCTCCAATTGCGCCATTCTTTACAAAATTCTGGCTGGAGCATTGCCCCCGGCCCCCTAGCATGCCGATGACCTCACCGGTCTCTGCATTTGCCTCTAGTACCGGCAGCCTAGAGGCGTTTCAGGGTAGACGAGACCTACTCAGGTCACCATATATCTACGTGATTGCGAGTATTACGGAGGGATGATTCACCTAGCATAAGACTTTGATAGATAACTGCTTTTCTGGGTGGTACCCCCCGTTGCGTAGAGCCACGGCGACCCCCCAAAAAGAGGGTGTAAACTGGCGGGCCCTTCGGTCTGAAATAGATGAGATGGTCTACGCAATTGCCAATAAGAACATGGTGATGGTAACTGCTAGAATGATACATCAAAAACGATCGACAGAAATTTTCAGCTGTTGGTTAAAATGGCCCGCCAGACCCTCCCAAAGGCCCAAATATTTAGGCTACGATTTGGTACAAGTGAAGGTGATGCAACGATGATCAGGTTCATTCCATAGAGCCACAAAACAGCGCTACGCCTAGAAACTTCTTTGCCTTGTTGTACAAGGGTGCAAGACACCCTAAATATGTGTACCCTTGTGCACTGTTGGTTACATCTAGGCGGCCTAATGTTTAATAGGTTGGTGTGGGATGGGGGGGGTGTACCACTTGAACCTAGGTTTAATGACAAAGCACTCTCTGGGGGAATACAAAATGGGCAGATGACAGAAATGTTTCCAATGTGTTGGTCCTGCCAGACCCCCAAAATAGACCCCTTGCCCATTTAGTCTTTTCACACATGACATTTGCATGGTTTAGAATTTCTCATGCTAGTAGTAACATGATGTATAGAGGTTACACTCCTTGAAGCTCAAGGGTTACGTGCTCAAAGCTTGCTAGATAGGTACAGACATATATCTGCTGGTCATAATGAATCAGAAATTTCATATTCTAGTGCGATAGGTACATTATCTGTTGCTAGCGTACACTTTGCGTGCCTGACACCTGCAAGAGACAGCACGACGTCATGCCAGACCCAAGGAAATAATAAACGAAAGACGGGCGCCCATACATGTACAAGGTGAGAAAGGTCAAAGAGTACAGTGGATATTGGTGCTGGAGGGGAAGGAAGAAGAAGGAATTTGTATCTCATTTTGTTAGTTCTTTCGTTCGCTAGGACGCAGATTAGCACTTGTTCTATCTCCTTACAAACCACGCAAATACATACAGAATACTCCAGGGTGCGCAGTGTAAGTAACTAGTACAGGACTCGCGTGTGCTCGCTACCATAGAATAGTGCAGCCTTATAACAAAGTACTATATAATGCAATTAATACTATAGTTATACAAACATGTGCGATCATGTAGAAGTTGGTTCGTCCTCAATAGTGTGTTAGGTCTTTCTCGCTACAGTGTTATCATAAAATTAAACTTAGATTTAAGTTTACTGAGCGTCAGTTCACTTTGTAGCTAAGAATGGCGCAAGTTTTGCCAAATCCACATACGTACAACAAAAATATCCTAAACGTTCAACACGAATATCAACACAGTCATAATTGGAATCCTAAGAGAATTTAAGGAACATGATATAAAAAAATAAATCTGATGAAGAAAAATACAATGATTGCAGGAAAACGAATCAGTAGAAGTAGTACTGTGTAGTAATCCTTAAGAAATCGATGGTTGGCTCGTGATGCGATTTCTCAGACTGCTAAATATTGGATTCAAATCAGAAGGCGTCAACAATGACATTTCTTCACAGGAGATCTAGGGTATCAATCGTTTTATGGCTTTCAACCTAATATATAGTATATCCTTAAATTCAACTTTGTGATAGAGAATTTTAAAGTAATTTATACTACTTCATCTATTCGCTGAGACAAGACTAGATGATGTGTATTCTCGATGTGAAGCACCATGCACAAAGTAGCTTGAGCCGTTTTTACAAAACACATCATTCGATAATGCGAAGAATATAGGTCGTCTATGGGTTAAATGCCAAACTTGTAGTGGCTAAAGCAAACTTCAGGCTCGCTTCGTCATATCCGAAATCGTACTCCATCTGGGTCAAAGTCGTGCTGCCAGAATCATCCGTTGGAATGTCATCAATGTCCTCATTTTCCTGTATCTCTATCGGTTCCTCCTCGGATCATTGCAGAAAAGATTGTCTCGTTTGCAGCCAGGCGAGTAAAACCATCTGCGTACATAATGGCCCGTTTTTCATTCTTACCATATCCATACTGGAAAGAGGGTCCAGATAATATGGTCTGGTTGTGGGAGTCTTGCTCTACGCAAGATGATGCTCACATAATTGCGCAACGTGCTGTAGCTTTATTTACATGGTCTTTCCAATGGGGGTAGCAGGCACGATCACTTTCTTGACTTTTGCCATTGGGTTTTTCCTGAACCGACAAGAGGAATTGAATGCAGGAGTTACCGGTACAATTGATTATTACGCGTCGTTGTGTAAAGGTGCTTCTCCACTTATGAGTTTTCTCTCTTGATGGGCAATTCACGTTTTTTTTTCAATTCATTTCTCCTCACCTTAATATTTTGCCAGTGCAGCGAAAGCTTGTGAACGCTGTGCCTCGTTTACATCATTCATCTTGCTCATTCCATATAGGGAGCACAGCGAGACACTTCTGCGGATCTTTGCTCTTTAGTTCCCCTCTCGAGAATGCTTGCGTGAAGAACTGGAATAAAATTCCGTCATTGTCATCTTCTGTAGCATCGTACGGCTGATTCCCCTTTTCTGTTAGAATGCGCGCTGTAAAGTCACGCGCTGAAAGCATGTAGGCCTGGCAAAGCCCGGCTGCTAGACTGTTGTTGTTCGTCTCTAAAGCCCTGCATGCTGTTACATTCAATGTATATTCTATCTGTTGCCAAAGAACGCACAATCCATGATGATCATCTCAATGCGTATGCCAGCCACCATGTCCGGCGAGCCATGCCCAAGATCTATTACAATCACATCAGTGTCTCGAGGTCGATGAGTAGGGTTTCCAGTGGCAGTAGTAGCATGAAAATGCTAGAAGCGTGTGCTGCTTCTCAATGACTCCTGTGCAACAGTTTGGGTGGTCAAACATCATACTTCTCACTAACTTCATCGTACTCAATGCGAGGCATTTGCCCCCATGTGATACAATTAGATGTGCTTCCCGGATCAAGGATTGTCCATTAATGGCGCCCCTTCTGCCATTCGATCATGTGAAGATTTGCGGTGAGTTGATTCTTAACATGCGCATTCTGCAATGCTTTTGCGCAAACTCTGTTTCGGCCTTTGCATCACCACCTATGACAAATGGTTGGTCTTTCAGCCCACGGTAATCTTCTTTTACTCTCGCATTGTAGCGAATCATGCAGAAATCTGTCGAAACAAGATGTGTGATTCCTTCCTTTGCCAATGGTGCCCCGCTGCATGGCCGCAAACAGTTCCTCTTGCGAGATTTCCGATATGATGATATGGTCTGCATGGCTGACAGATTATGAGTGAGCAGTGAGTCCACCATAATCAAAGTTGCCATCAATGGAGGCAAGATGTTATATGCATCTTGCAATGACTCAAGCTATGTTCAAGAGTTTGCCTTATCCGTCTTCAACCGGAACCATCAGCGTTGTTGGCATTGGAGAGGAACAATCTGTGATCGGGTAGTGACGACATGTTTAGATCGAAGTTGTTTTCGTGAGAATTAACGACAAGCATACGGACAACGTGCCCGTGACTGTTGACTGCTGGATCGCTTTGGAACTTGGCGGCATTGTTGCACTTCGTGTTTTCACTGGCAAAGTTTTTCACTTTTCTGGTTCCAGTCGTAATGGGCTTTCACTATTCTGGAAGCTGTCCTTGGCGCATTCTTCCTGAACTTTTTTGCAGTTTCATCGACCAGTTTGTAACGGAATCTGTGAGGTACTACTTGTGGTCGATGAGCAGGCTGGCTTTTCTGTGGCCAATATTCACACAGACTTGACCCGATGTGATGGCGGGGTTCAGAGAATGGAGGTCGCATGATATATTCCGACACCTGCCCCACGCCTCTGTTGAGTAGAGCCTGTGGATTGTGGCGTTGTCTTTTTTATCTTCGAACTTGCAGCGAGCTGTGTCCTCTGCTGGCCTCATCTGGTAAGAGTCCGTCAGTTCGTCGGCACACTCTGTTAACGGACATTCCGCTCTCTGCGTTGACGTTACATGCACCGATCGCCGGTATGGCATTGGCGAGAGTTATGGAACTCACAACATTCCCTTCATTGGGAGATGGGCCGCATCATCTGTTCCGGTTTGCTCTAGCGTTTAGTTATTTGCTGTTTCTTGATAGGACTTGGATGTACGTCGAATTAGAAAGCTCCTTGTTCGCCAGTACAAGGCGAATCTTCGGTGTGCACAGCTTGAAGTGTGGTGAGGAAACGTACTCCCCTCAGAGCATATGCTAGGGCGAGTTTAGTCGCGAAGAAGACATCGATGACTGTCGGAAGAATGGTGATGTAACTCTCTACATCATTAGTTCTCACAGCTCGCATGAGGTCTCTGTGTACCCGGTTGATGAAATAGATGTATCCACACCAGTATTGTGCTGTTGGACCCATCGAACCCTGCATAGCATTAGAGAAAAACTGCTCATACTGTTCCATGTGGTCTTTGAAAATTGGGCTGGTTTCCAAGAATGGTTCTACTTCACTGCATTCTCTCTGGACATCTTTCAACCATGCGGTCAGCGCATCTTGCCTATCCTGTGGAAGCGTTCTCCAGAAGCTGTCATAAAGTTTTCTCTCCATCACTAGGGCTAGAATGTCATGGACTCTTGAGCATCGATTGTAGTATTTCCCTTTTATGAAGCCATTGAGTGAGCCTTCTGCTAGTACATCACATTCAGTAAGAAGGGTGTTCAGCCCCACATTCGTTGATGTACGTTCCCACGGGCTCCATAAAATGCCCAACTCCAGATGGAAATTCCCCAACATTATCAGCAGACGATCAAACATTGGCGCTTCAAGAGACTGAATGGAGTAGGCTTTGAGGGCAACTGCAAGATCATAAGTAACGACTGCATAGTCCTGATTGTTTCACAAAGCGACCTTCATGCTCCTCTTCATAGTTTCCTTGACGACATCGTTTCTGGTCGGGGACGCTGGAATGGGATCCCATATAGCAAATCTTCTGCTTTGGCATTCATCCTGGACAAACTGTGAAAAGAATCCCACAAAAAGCGGTTGTGTCATTTCTTGTGATATCAGTAACCAATAGAAGTCAACTATACGCTGAGTGACGGCTGCAAAGGTTTCCTTCTGGTCGCCTGGTGCTGGAAACATCAAACGTTGCTTTTACGTAGCTGATGGTGCATTGGGGAAATTTCCTGCACTCGTCCATTGAACTGTCGCCTGTTTTCTTCCACTGCGAGTAGCAAGTACCTGAAGATCATTTTTCATTTTCGCCAGTCGTATTTTGGTAAACAAATCCAACAGTGCATGCAAGGTATCTTTTCCATCTAGTGTTTCCATGTTACGTCATAGTTATCCCAAGCAAGTCCTGTTCCGAGATCTGGGGTCAACTTGATACCATCTGGTGCATCCCGTTTCAGTTTCCCTCAGTTGTGAAGGCAAACTCTGTTTCTAATGCTTTCACCTCGTCATAACTTAGGCTGTATCCCATGCGGTTAAGATGCAGAATCAGTTTTGATCCTGTCAGCGTTCCTATTCCAGACTAGTACCATTTGTTTCCATGGACGTACTGCTCCTATCCGGTATGCAATTGACACACCGCACACGTTCTGATGTCATACTCCCGATGACTTTCCTCTCTAGGGGCGGGACTTATCGTTGTTAGCATTTGGCTTGCGTAGACCACAGAGAAGGGTCCTAAAAAATAACAGCAGGTCATCAGGAAGGTCTGGTGAGCAAGTTTTCAATGTTTCAACAGAGGTAGGAGTTGGTGTTTCCCATTTAGGCATTCCTGGATTTCTTTCCTTAAGTTAAAGGGCAGCCTTCGTAGATGCGTGTTCGGCGTTCTCTTTTTCATTCTGCAGGGCGTAGCTCTTGCAACATCTCAAGATAAAGCCGAACTCGGTGGACAAGGAAATTCCCCTTTACGGCTGCCGTCACAAAGAGCTGTAGATATTCTTTCTTCAAATCTGTCCTGAATTTTCGCAACCAATGCCTTGGGGTTGTAACTCAGCGATGTCCTCCTGCCGTTCCACCATTTCCATATAATTCTGCTTTTGTTATACATGTTAAATAAATGCATTGAACCAGTATTTGCCTGACCATTGTTTCAATCACTTCTGTCGTAATAAATGTGGCAAAAAGTTTCGAAGGTTGCCATTAGTACTGCCCTGTCGTCAGCATGGGGTTGCCTGCATCTTTGGGTGGCTCCTCAATCTCCTTGAAAATTACGACAACAGGACTTGTGACTACTGTGCCTCTTCGCGACCTTAGCATTCAATACGACTAAACCTTTGATCCTCTCTTGGGTTACATGTGAGGGGGCTCCCGCAATGAATTTTTATCGAACCTTCTTATCGTAACGAATCTGGAAAGTGTCTCTTGTTTCTGTTTTTACAGTATATTCTCACTTTCCCACAGAGATACAGGATCCAAGCAACCGCTGCATCGGTTCTTGATGACAGATTAACTCCTTCTCTTTGTATCCGGCTTTCACTGGGGTTCATCGGTTGCCTCAGATATGTTGCGTCGTTTTCCAGCTGTGAAATTGCTCTTATAGGCATGCGTGTGTGAATGATAAACAGCAACGTGCCATGGCCTGTTTGTTAAGTTGATCTCTATATGCAAATCTTCATGTATGTATCTTGTCTTAAACTGTAGTCTTAACTCTGCTGCTTTCTTACAGACTCGCCCAAGCTTCGCAATAGTCGAAACTCTTTCACGCCGTTTCCATACACTGGTTTCTGCATTATATGCATGCACGATCTACTGGGCTGCATCTTTGTAAGCGTCTGGATACTCGCTACCAGCCCATAGTTTCCTGAAACAATCGTAAAGGTTCAAGCCATTGTTCCAACCACCTTGATTCCATCAATTGCTATAATAATTAAATGTGATACTCCTACTGATCACAAGTAAAGTATCATGCAGCTCATCCACAGTACGGGTCACGCTGTTCGCCATTGCATGCGTTTTGACTTGACAAGTGTAAAGTGGGACTCACCATTTCAAGGCTAGATGTCTGAATTTTTCATCTTCATTTTTGCAACCAGTTGGTCTCAAAACCATTTGCTGACTATGCTTTTACATCCTGAAATACATCGACCCGAAACTTTGTAGTAGACCTCCGCTAGAAAGGTAGTAGGGGAGCCACACACAAATAGCCTGGTAGTTCAGAAGTTCGAGTGCAGGTGTGGATACCTGTCATATAGTATGCTGAATTGGGATACTGAGCATTTTGAACGGCAAGGAGCTCAAGAAGCGGTGTTCCAAATTTATAACAGTATTGTATTTTATTAATGCTACTAGCTGAATACCCAGTGTTGCCAGGGTAAGTGAAAATGAAAGAGTGCTATACATATATATTTATACATTTCGGTTCGCAGTTTTGGTATCTAGTGGTGCAGGGCCTCAGGGTAGACGACGGTTGGCGCGGTGATGATGGTTTCGCTGCGAGGATGCTGAGATGCAGTGCGCTGCCGCGTGCAAGAGGCAGCCACATACAGCTGGCCGTGGGAGAAGCCACGGGACCAGACGAGGTCGAGACAATCGCTCTTGAATGTTTGTCCTTAGGCCTTGCAGCCTTTTCGCCATGCATTACGCGGAATGCAGGCCATGTATAAATGTTACAGTGGAACCTTTTAGCCGGCTCAAGCGATAGAGAGCATGTCCAGTTCCTTCTATCAACTAACACCATCTATCCAATCACCACCCTGGACATCCATCTCTATTACCTTTGAACCTCTGCCTACCTTCACTGAGAGCGAACAGGACTCCCAGGAACAGATCGAACAGGGCAACACGAAGCTAATGTTAGTTACTGTACTGCAATATTTAATGCTGCTGAAACCTGCGGTTGCTTGCCGCTTAATGAATGAGCTAGTGAGATTGAGCAACTAAGTTGAGTAGAGTGTATCGCTTCAGTACTGAGTTCAGGAGTAGCTTTCTCAGTACATTTGCTTCAGTACTATATAATTAAGTCAGCCGTAGACCAATACGTGATCAGCCTGTACGCTTCCGTTACGATCGAGGTCTCACAGCTGCCTCACGATGATTGACTGGTCAGTTCACGGCTGTGACTGTGAGCACACCAACAACAAGTCTCGCACGTATTGCTCCATCTATTGACGAAATAGTAAAGTATTGGAGTACGCTACATTTTGTCAGTTTAGTTATTAATTTTTAACTTTTTTTAATTTCTTTTAATTTTGCGTTTTTCGCTCGGAGCGTCTGTTGTTGGCGATAACATTTTTCCCAGGACGTGGGTCGATCTGAAATATCTTAGTTTTCCTCTCAGGCTGCAGGGATTCTCTGAGTTCTCGCGAGTACAACTAATTGGGCCGGCTGCACACAACTTACCGACAATTTACTTATGTATATAGCCTACCTACAAGGACAAGTCCTCCTGCCAAAAAGATCCAGACTCTATGCACCATCTGCAACATGTCTTGCACACATAAGACAGATAACCTATAAGATACAATGAACGCGTAAGGGCTTATCCTATTTTCACATTAGATATCATGGATTTTAGCGTATATAGTGCAAGGCCTCATGGTGTACACCCGGGCGTGTACAAGTCCGTGATATCAGGCCATACTGGCCTAGCGATGCGACTCGCCGCTTTGATGATCGGGGTATGGCCGATCGCATGATGGGCCGTCTCTAGCTATATTCATTACATTCTACACACAAGGCGCGTCTGTTATATTTTGGAACACACTTTGCTCTTTTTGCATCTAATTAAATTTACGTTAAATCGCTTGAGATTTTCAAACAAAGCTGATTGACAATATCTGAAAACTTATCTGAGGAACACGTGCGTTCCTGCGATTGTTGTTGTTGATTGTGAGACTGATTCAACTGCGGCCTGAGGTAGCCATAGATGTACGATTTGCGGCGGTTCTGGGAGGGCCAATGCATTGGGAATATTTCTGGTCCATTGCCATTTTGTTCCATGAGAAGTGCTTTGTCAATGTAAACTAGTATTACAAGTCGTACCTATACATCTAGGACTAGCCCTAGATGGGCCAAGGGGTCTATTGTTTTGGGCTGCGTCTGCCGGGGCCGGCTCGGCTGCGGGCCGTCTGTCGGCGGGATATGCATGTGGAAAAATGGCAGTGTCATAGTGTTTCGTTGATGATGACCCATGTGATTTTTTGGCCGATTCCATGGTGGGATTTGGGCGGTTGACGCTGGCGTGATATGGGGTATTTTGTACGTATAATGATGTCAAGATATGCGATGACGTTGGTGATCTCGAGGATAGCGGTGGACTGTTGAATAACCTAGACAGTTTGATGTGAGTAGAGTGCTTTCTGTCATTGCGCAATGTTTGTGTTCCCAGAGGATGGCTTTGTCTCACTTAAACCTTGAGTTTCAGAGGAGTGTACTCTGTACATCACACTCTTGCTCTAGCATTTAGAGTTGCTACGAAGGCAGTGGCCCAGGGGTACAATATTTGAGGTGTCTGCACCCCTTGTTACAACCAGGCAAGAATTTCTGAGCGTAGCCTGTGTTTGTCTCTTTTGCGGGAAGTGGGAACCTGAATATTTGGCCCATCGATCGTCTCTCAGCTTTCGGTGGACGGTCCGTTCTCGTCTCACAGTGATGGCCGAGCGATGACCGGGCTGACATATGTTGGTCTGCTCACTGTCTCACTTCTAGGACAGTCTGAAGAGTTATTTGGGCCCCTTTTGGGGGTGGCAACTGCTTTGCAGGTGAGTGCTCCTTTAATCACCATGCGAGGAAAATTTCTCGTCGTGTATTATGTGTTTTTCGATGTTACTTCTGGGTCACACGTACCTGTTGAAATGATCGTCTTACCATTTGTAGCTTAGTATTCAGGATCTGTGTGAAAGGGTACCATGCTCATCTATTTCAGTCGACCCCGTGTTGTATTTGCACACCCTTTTGCGGTGGGTCCCCTGGCTCATACGCCAACGGGGTGCTTGTACCCGCTAGAAGTGTGAGCAGTTCTCTATCAAGTTTCTTAAGATGCACCGCTTAGTACGCTCATGACTATACGTAGATAGTTGATTAGTATGTGTTTCGTCTACCTTGACAGCCTCTAGGGCTGGATGAACCCGCGTCTATCCCTCCTCTGTTTGCTAATTTCAAGTTCAGCTGAAAATTAAATTCTCCAATCTCATCCCTGAATTCTGAATAGCCGCACCTACAGATTTCCCATCCCATACAGTGGCTCTTATAATTACACTTTTTTGTTATGTACAGGCATGTTTCATACGTGGGTTAAATCCAAAGAGTCTTCACACTGAACAACGGATAGCGTGGCTGAAACAGTGGGTGGAGGTGGCAGAGCATGTTGATGGTAGGTCTATGTTGATGCTTTCTGTGAGTACATATTAAATCAGAGGCATGTAGGTTGCATTTTAATGTTGTAAAATGTAGGATTTCAGTTTTCTGTGTGTGATTGTTTTAAAAACGCGTGGGCCTCAGTAATTAAGACAAGCACTCATGAGTTCGTTAGTACTTAGCGTGATATTATTTTCTCATTACAGAGGATTGCATATCGTTGCTGCTGCACTGTCCGATATTCCTGGGCTTAAATGAGCCAACGAATAAGGTGCTATACAGATGACGTAGGAGCTCATTATGGTAGCAATGTTTCACAATAGATGGCAGATTGATCAGACATTCATGCATGTGCCAGCATTGATAGTGTGGGTTACACCACTTGCCTGTTCAGGAACTAAATACAAAGAATTGTAGCGTCGCAAGCACGGAGAATAGGAGTTGTGAGATTGCTCAGAGATGATGCACATGTTCCATTGGGTGTCAATAGGTTGCCCAGCCACGACGTGCATCAAATTCAATGTCAAAGCTGTGTACATTAATTTAGGTTATCAGTTAATATATCTGAGCCTGTAGCCTTGCAAAGTCCACCACAAGGTGGCAGCTCTTACGCTTCCCCTGATATAGAACTTTCATGGGACCCAGTGCCCAAGTAGCTAATAGGGGCCTGTTATCAGAGACAAAATTAGTCTTGGCATTAGTCTAACCATAACCTTTTCTGGTAGAGTGGACCGCTACACACTAGGTATGAGAAGCTCTTAACTTTACCGTGTTTCTCTCGACGGTCTATGAGAAAGGATTAATGTCAAGACTAATGTTATTTCTAAAAACGGGCCCTAGGTGTACATTATAAAATTTTAATGGGGGTATCTAGGCGTTTGATAGTAATTGTATATTGTAAATCAGGTTTGGTTTTAGATGATCAGATTTTCACTATTTATAAAATCGGTCATTACTTAACCAACTTTATTGTATGAATGATACTACCATATGAAGAGAATGCATATGTAGCATAGCCTTGGTCTTCTTTTCTGGTGTGCTGAGTAGAATGATTAGTATTGCATTTAAGGTGCCTTCCCACACAACTAATGTAAGTAGTTTGGAACAAATTACTGTTGAACCCATATAAATAATACATCAAACCTTGTAAAATGCGTAAAGTTTATAATATATAGGCGCCCCGACCTCTAATAATGACAGTACACAGTGTCGACAGTCGTTGCAGACATCGCAGCCTTGCCAAAGAGCAGCAAATGCAAGATGCTGCAACATTCATCCCAATAGTTGTACTTACTGTTATGTCTTGGCCTCTGTGTTATGTCTTGGCCTCTGTTCAAGTGTTTCTGTGTATCTATTCAAGTGTTTCTGTGTAGGTTCACAAACAAAACATGCACGGCATTTTGGCGGTCACTCAACTCGTTTATTTTAGACTAGTCACGCCATCTCGTGGACGCAATACATGACACTTACTAGGTAAAGGTAAAGAATAGTCTATAGTATCCGTTTTTGTGTGCAATTTTCTGTGTCTGCCATACATGTACAGGCGAGGAAAATTGAACAATCTTAAGGTTTTATGAGCTGTTATGCTTGACAGCACGAGTTATCTTAATCCACATGTGGGACGGTATGTACAACGGTCAAGTACATATGACAAAACCGGTGATGTGAATTTACTCGGCTCAATTACTCCCGTACGTGTTGATTTAGAATTTCCACATATATGTGTATTGTGTAAGCTATGTTCAGATAATGAAGAAAACCTAGGGTCCATTCTCAATGATGAAATCGATAACTATTTCCGAAATAGTGTTTTGCAATCGGTTGCTGTGAATGGTAGTATGCCTAGTCTTGGTGTGCATAATTACAACAAGGACCTTGTTAGTACAATCAAGGAATGTACTCATGTAAAGACTCACAAAAATTCTGCTCATCTTTAAGTAAATTATCGTAGTACATCAAATACCCGAATGTAATATGTATGTTTCACACCATAACATAATTCTGTGAGTGCAACTCCTTTTCGATGCAAATAGGGGATGTAATTTTAAGAAGGTTGACAGCATTTACACATTTGGATAATAAGGGGCCAGCTGTGAGCTCTCCATGTGAAGCAAGAGGTTATAGTTCAATTGATAGTAGAAGTGAAAGTATACATATATATGTATTTATTCCTTTTTTGTGCCTGTATGAGGAAATACTGTTGTGAAAACCAACTTTCAAATATTTGTGAAAATAATATCTACTATGAAATTCAGTCTTTCATGAGGTAATTTCACTACAAACATGGCACAGCAGTAGAAGTGGTGCACTGCAGTGAGTGTGTAGTGGGTTGTACAGGGGGCAGATGCAGGAATTCTGAAAGGACTGGGTCATGTGAATGCAGAGTTGAGAGGGTTTGGGGGTCCCCACAGATTTTTTGTGAAGGCTGGTGGTAATCTGATGGCTGTCGAATGACTGAACATTTTCTATGTATAATTGCTTTCTGTTTAAACTGAGACTATTCATGGCCACATACAATGGAAATCATGCAGTCAGAAAATGAGGTTCCTGACCTAATGGACCACCCGTTGAATACGGCCTTGTACTCGGCATTGCATATACTTGCTCTGTGTAAGCGCTAGCGCGCATCCGGGGGGGGGCACTCCCATTGTTAAAGGTACTGCATGGGGACGTGCCGCTGGACAGGGTATATTTTCCGAACATCATTATTGGCACAGGGTATATTTTCCGAACATCATTATTTGCACAGGGTATATTTTCCGAACATCATTATTGGCACAGGGTATATTTTCCTAGCATCATTATTGCCACAAGGTTGTATCTAGATACACACCCATCAAGCTGATATTGGACCAATATTGGCAAAACAATATTGGGCCAATATCTTATCCTTGTAGTCTCATCCTCATCTTCTGTAAACGGAGTGGAACTTGATGTAATGGCTTCTGGAAGATTCTGATCAGGGGCAAATGGTCTGTCTCGACAGTGACATCTGTCCGTCCGTACACGTATGTGTGGAATTTCTTGAATGCAAACACAATTGCCAACAATTCCTTCTCAATCTGTGCATACGCGTATTCAGCGGTTGTCAATGCCTTGGACCCATATGCCACTGGTCGCTGATCTTGCAACAGGACACATCCTATTCCGGATTGACTGGCGTCTCCTGAAATCGTTACTGGCTCTTCCCGGCTGTAGTATCGGAGTACTGGTGCACTGGTTAACAGCTTGATCTGACTGAACGCGTCTTCATGGATCTTGTCAAAATGCCATTCGAAGTCTATGTCCTTGGATTCCTTGATCAGGTCTCTCAATGGCTCTGTGGCTGAGGACAAGTTTTTTAGATACTTTCCTACGTATGTCACCATCTCAATTAGTCTCTCTATATCTGGTACTGACTTGGGTTTTGGCATTCCCACTATCGCTGTAATCTTCTCTTCATCGATCTTTGTTCCATTTTCCGTGAACTTGTGTCCGGAGTATTTCACTTCATGTCGACATAGCTGTAGTTTCGTCAGCGAAAATGTCACATTGTTCTCTCTTGCTCTTTCTAGTGTCTCTCTAAGTGTCTTGTTATGTTCGTCTATTGTGTCTCCGCTTACTAGGAAATCATCCACAATTTTCTCTAAGCCTTCTATACCTTCGAAGATGTCTCCGAAGATCCTTTGAAACAATTCTGGTGCGGATGTGATTCCCATTGGCAATCTTCTGTACCGAAATCTACCGAAGGGTGTGTTGAAGACTGTGTAGTCCTTGGAGCGTTCGTCTAGCTGTAGCTGGAAATATCCTTGATTCGCATCTAACACTGTAAAGTATCTGGCTTTACCACATCTCTGTGCGACTTCGTCTACTGTATTGGTTGGGTGGAACTCCCTCTGTAGCGCTAGGTTTAAGTCTCTGGGGTCAATCGTTAGTCTTACTGTCCCATCCTTCTTGGGGACTACATGTAGAGCACTACACCATGGTGATGGTGTACCTACTGGGACTCTCTCAATAATCTCATCGTCAACGAGTTGCTGCAGTTTCGCTTGAACAGCTGCTCGCAGGGCTATGGGGACAGGGCGAGGGGGTTGTGCAACAGGGGTTGCATCTGAACTCAGCTTTAACTCAACCTCACCCGGCACTTTTCCTATACCCTGAAACACATCAATAAACTCATGAATGACATCTACAGCACTCTGTGGACAACTCTTGATCGATTCAGGTAGCTCAACAGCTTGTTTAGCCTGTTTTGTTGCATGTACTCTCTTCACTAGATTCATATTGACACTGTCTTGCAGTGACAACAGATTCGGTATTTCACCATCTATGACTTCACACTGTATCTGGTGTATTTTGCCCTTGTGCTTACACTTTAACACTGTTACCCCAAGTGGTGTCACCCTCTGCTTACCTAGCCCAAAAATACCTGTGGTGCTCTGTTTAATGACTGGCTTGTGTCTTAGAGACTCATAGGTTTTCATTGACAGCGTGTTTACTTCAGCTGCTGTATCAATCTTAAAGTTAACAATGTCATGATCACCCGTAACTACATTAACAGTCCACTGATGCCTCTGATCGGTGTCTTTAGTGAT
>NW_014577138.1:187893-199542 GCF_000485595.1 Priapulus caudatus | reverse complement strand
ACCAATATAGGCAGATAGTTTACCAATATTGGCCCAATATTAGCAAAACAATATTTGGCCAATATCACCAGGCCGATATTGGACCAATATAGGCAGATAGTTTACCAATATTGGCCCAATATTAGCAAAACAATATTTGGCCAATATCACCAGGCCGATATTGGACCAATATAGGCAGATAGTTTACCAATATTGGACCAATATTGGCAAAACAATATTGGGCCAATATCACCAGGTCACTATTGGACCAATATAGGCAGATATTTGTCCAATATTGGCCCAATATTAGCAAAACAATATTTGGCCAATATCACCAGGCCGATATTGGACCAATATCTGCCTATATTGACAGGACAGGACATAACCGAAATGTGCAAAGCGGTTTGCGACAGGGTCAGGTTTTCAAGGTCCGGGAGGCACCCCCCTATACCCAGTTCTGAGGCAAGTGCCCCCCCCCCGGGCGCGCATACACGTATAGTAAGTACATCATGGGTGCTATAAGATTTTGGCATAAAACCGACCTATCCACCAACGGTCTGCTACCATTTGCAGCTGTATGCCATGCCGTGAATCTTAAATTTGAAATCTTGTACAAATTTCACACTATGCTACAAACCGATACAATTTTGCAGTGGACAAAACAGGGGCCGGTTTCACGAAGCGTAATTAAGTCCTTAATCATGATTAAAGTTAATCACGCTTCGTGAAACCGGCCCCAGATGTTTAATGCCGTTCCCTCTCGTGTGCCATGAAGTGTCCGAACGTAATGAAACGATCGGATTTTTGTAGCTATAACAAGCCGCTATACTGTCCACACAGCACGATGCAATTCAGTGTGTCATACGCGTCTCCGCAAAGACGACTTGCTGAATTCTATCATTGCATGACAAGTCGTGATGGAAGAGATCTCTATTGGCACTCAACCAAGCCAGCGGTCCGTTCATGCAACACGCCAGTATAAACATAACTCAGAGTGAAAGATAACACACATAGTTTATTCGTCTTCTTATTCCGCATTCTTCCAACTACCACGATCACACCACGTGACCCTTCACACGTACAAGGCGGGAACACATAGAACAAGACTACGCGGTGTGATACATCTTTTCTCCTATATGAAATAACTCAAAAACTCTCAACACTGTGCACGTGGAACCTTGTATACAGCGTACCTATACAACACAGTTGTTTACAACACAGTCAACTAACAAATGTCAATTAAGTGACAACGATAACAAACGAATTTTCCATTATTATAGGGACTTTAACAAATGCCACATTCAAATAATATCATCCTGACCTACAGTTCAATTGATGTAGGTTTTGTATCCTTAAAAACAACTTAGTTAGAATCTTCCTGGGTGTATGGTGTCAGATTGTACTGATGGCCCTATCGATCACCTATCATCGCTCACGGTACATAATTGCTTAGGTGAGCGGGTCTCTTGACGGCTCTACCTGACCTGGTGGTGTTGTGATTGTTCTGAAGTGGTGCAAGTGGGGGAGAAGTATGTATTGGTTGAGGGGGAAATTTCTTTGTCGGCGTATGTAAATTGTTCTTCTCTCTAGATGTTGCCATGGGTTCTTCTCTTGCAGATATGTTGTGGCCAATAGGCCTGTGGATTGGCTCTGTGTTACCCGTCGTCCTCGGTGCTATTGACTCATTTCCACCCGTCTTCCTTGGCGGTATGTGTAATGATTTTCGTTGCATGGTAGTGGGCGGTGGTTCCTCCATGGTGCGTTTAATGTGCGCACGATTACGTCTGTAACTGCCATCTGGTGTGTCCACTGTGTACGACCTCTCATCGAGCCTAGCCACTACAACACCTTTCTTCCATTCTCGTTGTCCTTTAGCAAAAGGCTTCATTCTTACGGTGTCACCTTCTTCCAGTGCAGGCAGATCTTTTGAGTTCCTGTTGTAGTACTTCGTTTGTCTATTCTTCAGCTGTTGCATTTGATCTCTCTCTGTTTCAACGTTGATCACCCGAGGCTTGAGTAGGTTCGGTGTCATTGGTAACAGGGTGCGTGCCCGACGGTTATTCAAACGCTGCATGGGGCTACTGCCCATTCCTTGTGTTGGGGTGTTGCGAATCTCCAGCAGGGTGAGATATGGATCAGTTCCGGACTTCTTCGCCTTCCGTAGCATCCGCTTTGCTGCCTTCACTGATGACTCCGCCTTGCCATTTGCTTTGCTGTTGTACGGACTCACGGTGACGTGTTCAAAATCCCAGTCTCTCGCGAATCTCTGGAATTCATCGGATGTCAGATTTTGAGCATTGTCGCTAATAACCTGTTCTGGTATTCCCTGTCTGGCAAAATGCCTTTTCAGTTTGCTGATGATAGTTGAAGAGTTGGTTCTCTTCAGTCTGTCCACCTCCCAGAAATTGGTGTAATAATCTGACGTCACCAGGTAGTCTTTGTCTTCCCAAGTAAATAGGTCGATGGCAACCTTTTCCCAGGGTCTACCAGGTAGTTCATGTGGCATCATAGTTTCTTTGCACTGGCTGGTTTCATAGTTGCGGCATGTGTCGCAAGTTGATATGAAGGTCTTGATTTCCGCGTTCATGGCTGGCCAATATAGTGCTTCTCTGGCCCTCCTGAGACACGACTCTTCCCCTAAATGAGAGGTGTGAATAGCCTTCTTCATTTGGTCTCTCATGCTTGCAGGGATGACGAGCCTCTCGCCTCTGAATATCAGACCGTCCTGTACACTCAGTTCATCACGTATGCTGAAGTATGGCGTTACCTGGGTAGGGCATTGATGCTTCTCTCTTTCTGGCCATCCCTTCAGAATCACTAGCCTCAAGAGCTGCAATGTCTCGTCCCTTTCTGTCTCTAGTTTGAGCTGTTCGAGTCTTTCTGTTCGGATCGGCAAGTAGTCTACCATGCATACCTGCTCAATGTCTGACATTCCTGTCGATTTAGGTAGGTAGGATCTGGACAGCATATCTGCGACGTGCATCTCCTTCCCAGGTCTCCACTTCAGGTCAATGTCATATTCCAGGATCTTCATGAAAATCCCCTGAAGACGTCTAGGGGCCTTGCACAGTGGTTTCTTTGAAATCGGTTCAAGAGGTTGTGATCTGTGTGCACTATGGTTTTTTTTCTCCATATGTGTATTGTCTGAAATGTTCAAGTGACCAAGCCACTGCGACTGCCTCCTTCTCTATTTGAGCGTATCTTGTCTCGGGGTCTGTAAGTGCCCGGCTGGCATACGCTATTGCGACGCCTCCTGTAACAGGTGCGGCCCCAGGCCTGACTCACTGGCATCACATTGTAGCACCAGCTCCTTCTTGGTATCATAATATGCCATTACTGGTGCTGTGCAGATCATGTCTTTGATTCTTCGTCAAAGCCTGGTCTTGTTCATGTTCCATGCCAAGGAACATCCTCCTTGGTCAGCCTATTAATGGGCTCCATCACGGTCGACAGCTGAGGCAGAAACCGGGCCAGGTAATTCACTGTACCTCGCAAAACTCTCACAGCTTCGACATTTTTCGGGGGTTTCAGATTCTGAATGGCCTTGACCTTTTCTGGATCTACCTGTAGCCCTGCAGCTGTTATGATATGGCCTTGGAACACTGTAGAGGTTGTTCTAAACTCGCACTTAGACTGTTTGAATTTTAAACCTTGTTTGTGGGCTCTGAACATTAGAGCCTCTAGGTTCTTGTCGTGGTCCCTACGTGCTTCCTCATCGTCAGTCCACCGCCCACACGATGATGTCGTCCGCAATGCATTCTGTAGACTCCAGCCCTTCTAGCGTTGTCTTGAGACGTTTCTGGAATATTTCAGCACTCACGTTTAACCCAAATGGGAGGCGCTTCCATTTATAGCGCCCAAGGTGCGTTTGGAAGGTCGTCAACTTGCTGGATTCCTCATCCAATTCACAGTGCCAGTACCCATCTTGCAAATCGAGACGGCTGAAAACTCGTGCCTTTGAAAGGTCTGGTAGTATGTCATCTAGGACCGGCATGGGGAAATGCTCTCTCTTGAGTGCCTTATTCAAAGGTCTCGGATCTATACAGATCCTAAGGTCCCCATTCTTCTTCACGGTCACTGCCATTTGGCTTACCCAGTCACTGGGTTCGTCCATCTTCTCGATGATACCTTTGGACTCCATGTCCTTCAGCTTTGCTTTGACCTTGTCCCTCATTGCCACTGGAACTTTCCGTGGAGGACAGATAGTTGGGGAAATATCTTCTTTCACTACCAGGTGTACTGTTCCTGGCATTTTTCCCAGTCCTCCATCGAACACTCTGGGGCATCCTCCAGATATAGCCCCGGTCACTGCATTAACCGACTTGAACATCATATAGTTAATGGTAATGAGCCCCATTTTTTCTGCTGCCAGTCTACTAAGCAGAGGTCTAAGCTTCTCGGAAACCACTATGAACCTGACGTTGTGTTTCCTGCCTGTTTGGGGTTTTTCAGTTTCAACGCACACTCGCCTAGTGGGGTTACTGCAGTCTTATTCCACATAGACAGTGTAACATCAGTTTTGATCACCTGTACGGACCTTGGAATATATTGCTTTGGGACAACGTTGACTGTAGCACCACAGTCTATCTGTAACTTTATCGGGTTAGTGTATCCCTGACCGTCCCAACTAGCATCTCACAGTATACAGACTTTGTTGTGGGTGTCTCCACTGAGCCCTCTACTTTGCCAATGAACTCATCATCCGTTGACTCCGAGCACTCGCTCCGTTCTTCGAAATCATCCATGGCATGCACGCGTTTACTTTTCACGCATTTGCGAGACCCGTGGAAGTGATTGGCTTTGCGGCAGACGTTGCACCTCTTCCCATAAGCAGGGCATTTCTCCTTCACCATTACATGGCGTCTGTTACAGTATATGCATTCCGCCTCCCGGGGTTCACTTGATCGCTGTCCCTTTCGTTGCTGTTTCTGACGATCAGGTCTGTGTGATGCCTCATGTCGGTGTGACACCTTATGCACTTCTGTAGTGTTACCTATGGTTTTCATGTACTGCCGGGTTGCCTCGCTGGCTTTGGCGATTTCAATCACTCTGTTTAAATCCGGGTTGCCTTCATCCAGCATTTTCTGTTGCGCATCCTTATCCAGAATGCCACAGATTATCCGATTTCTCAAAGCTAATTGTTCAGCAATTCATGTTGCGGGTAGTGTCCAAGTGATGACCTTTTGTTTTGTCCTGAGGTCGGATAGCCACATGTCTACAGACTCCTCCTTACGTTGGTCACGTGCGGAGAACAAATAATGTGCTACTGCCTCGTTGGTCTGACCAATGCAATAAGAGTCCAGTTTCGAGATTATATCCTGTACTATATCACCTGGTACTCCGCCTAAACCATTGTAGATGCGCAATGTGTCCCGACCTAAACTATTTAACAACTCTGCACGCTGTACTCGCTGTGGCTGGTGCTCTAACTGGGATGCGATGGAGTAGTTCTCCCACATCTGCTTGTGCAATTCCCAATTCACCTTTTTGTCATCACCGGTGACGTCTACCGGACCTGGTGCCTTAATATTTGGCCTATAATAATGTTGCACCTCCTGTACATGTTGGGCGGGAACATCCCCTGCTTGTGCCTGTGGGGCAAGGTCATCCCTTTCGGCCCTCGGTACATCATCTTCATGGTCTCCCATACTGGATCCCTGTGGTGCACTACCTCAATGTCACCTCCACAAGATGTGTATGCCGGCCGGTATGTGTACAACATACATGCATCTACACTACTACTGTACTTGTGTATGCAAATATCGCGAGGGTGTACTGTCATACAGCATTTATCGCACTGAACTTTCCGTATATGTGCCTCTAACCAGTAGGTACATATGCCATTTGTGTACCATCATACTACGAAACATAGGCCATTTAAAGTAAGTCTTTAAGACATCGTAATAATCAATACATGAGCACTTAACACATCATACCACGCGAACACGTTGCTCTACACAATAGTAGTACTGTACATAATTGTAATGCACATACATGTGCATGTAGATGAATTAAATAACGCGCATAGAGTTCATTGATTCCTGGTATTGTATCCGGCACCGTAGGAACTTGGTACGTACTGTAGACTCTTACAGACTGTACATTCTTACTCTTATAGTCCCTGTCTACCTTGATCCCACGACGAATTGCTGGGCTGCATGGTCGAGCTGGGCGCCCACACACACGATAACGTAGATAGACTTGTATCACTCAGTCAGTCACAGCTGTACATCCACAGGGTAGGCTATGAATAGCACGCACGTTGGTCTGCAAGTCTGTCAGTATAGCGGCTTCCAGTCCTGTATCGAATCCGCTTCGTCACGGCTAGGAGTTTACAACGCCAGCCCGCATTCGGACAGGGCACGGCGCATAACCTGCTCACGGCGCAGTTCCCGGGTAGTTGGTGGCTCTGACACTTAACTTGGCGATGTTGGTTGTCGGACACGATTGTCCTCCGATGAAAAAGTACGAGTACTAGTGTCACCGACTGTACTCACTGTTGATAGTCTGTTACCGCTCGCAGCACGCTGCCACCATGTAACACGCCAGTATAAACATAATTCTCAGAGTGAAAGATAAAACACATAGTTTATTCGTCCACTTCTAATTCCGCCATCTTCCAACTACCACGATCACACCACGTGACCCTTCACACGTACAGGGCGGGAACACATAGAACAAGACTACGCGGTGTGATACAGTTCACCACTGGTCTGTTCTCCCTTGCCAGCCGTGACAGCTGCCTCCCTCTCTTGTACGTATGGTCCCCTCGTCAGATAACTTCCCGCCCACCCCATCCCTACAATATACATCACACGTACATCTTTCATGTGCCCTTCACCATCCTCAGCTTTTACTTTGGTAGATTTCATATATTTAGCTCGCCTTGACATCGTCAAGATGAGCTATTGCCATGGAGTGTCGTCCGTCGTACGTCCGTCGTACGTCCGTCCGTGCGTCAACATTTGGCTACGGTCAACGATAACTCAAGCACCGTTTGATCGCCCACATGTTTCAAATTGCATATAGTTGTTACTCCTATGGGAGAGGTTTGAACGTCCTATTTTGGAGCACGTACGCCAGTCGACCTACATTCGAGCCACGTCCACTTTTTGGCAAAAATGGAAATGGCCATAAGTCAATTCAGGTTCAACGGATTTTGCTCATTTCTAGTATGTGAATGAATATAGGGACTGGCCCCAAAACATATCACACGGGTTTTGATATTTTTTTTAAATTATGCAAATTATATTAGATTTTGGCAATTTCACTATGCATTTCAGTGTCTGCCTACGGTCAACGATAACTCAAGAACCTTTCTAGAAACTCATCGCCCAAGTTACCGATAGATTTTGCGCTCTAATTACACTATACATTGATCATTTTAGATGAATCAATAGTTAATGACCTATACTGGGCGCACGTCACTCACCGCATTCACTAGATATAGAAATACTCCTCCGCTATTGAACGCTAGCGAGCGTACGCTCAACCTTATAGATACTTATAATAAAGATCCTAGATAATTATGCTCGACGTTATAAGTTTAGCACTTTAAAAAAACTCAAAATATATACGCCCGATGGCTAGTAGTTTTGGGTCGAGATCCCTGTTACTTCATATTTCACGGGTGATGCACGCGTTCAAATGCTCTACGCTATCAAGGTCCAACTTGTCATATCTCGGAGGAGAGTTCATAGTCAATGTTGAAACAGTCGCAGGTGCCCCCAACCTTTATCTGGGGAAATAATTGAAGAGTAATTAGGTCGAGATTGTGGATATAGTGATCACTGTATATATAAGCTCTCATTAGGAATATTGACCTCAAATGTATGTAAGACTGCGCTATAGCATCTCAACAACAGTTAATGTTACATTGTATGAGGAGAAGATGACTAATTGTCTAATATATAGTCGGACGCACACGCCATGTGATGTCGAATGTCTCTTTCGGGTGGTCGACGTGCTACTCTCTTCATATGTTGCCTGTGTTCTACTGTCGGCACTATAAATAATGTATGTATTGAGAGTGCGCGGGGTGAAGCTCCGTAGAACTGAGTATCTCTCGTAGAGCCTTAGTTCTCCTATTATGTGCTGTCAAAAGAGTAGTGAGGCTGTTGGAGTCTTCTGAGAACGATCAGCTCTAAAGTGGCGTGCTCCACAAATGAAGATATAATAGAATGATGATGAATGCTCTATCTCACTTTACCAGTGCATTCTTATGAGTTATAATACCTGTAATGCAGCTACTAAAATATCTGTTTATAATACTGTAGGCCATTGTGTCTAAACTGCCGTCTTTCACCTCCCACTTTTGTTGTCTCTTTTTTTGTTTTCCTATTTCTTTTTACACTCATTTTGTGGCTCTTTTTTGTCGAGTGCAGCTTAACAGTGTCAATTGACACTTCATTAATTCTGAAGTACGTCGCCACCATACTTAGAAATGAAGGTGTCAATGACACGTAACGTACTATAGCTCACCCCACTATTACCTAATTTTTATGTTTTTTTTTTTTTTTTTTTTTTTTTTTTTTTTTTTTTTTTTTTTTTTTTTTTTTTTTTTTTTTTTTTTCTTTTTTTTTTTTTTTTTTTTAAAAACTGTGGTCAAACAGTTCTCAAGTTTATCGTTGACCGTAGCTTAAATGTAGACGGACCATGCTATTACGCAGACAATGGTCCCCTGGCAATTAGCTCATCTTTTACGATGTCAAGGTGGGCTAATAAATCGGCCCGGCGGCTACAAATTAGCAGGAATGGTACTGATCCTATTCACCACTTGAATTGATCCCTTACTGGAATACGCCCCTTGATTTTCGTTTTTCTCACCTTAAAGGTTACTTTGGGCGGAGGATATTGTTTTACGCATCGTTTGTAATGTGGCAGTGTTTTGTGTGTGTTGTGTGTTCTATCCGCACGATATCTTTGTGGCAAACCGTAAGAGGTAAGACACATTCAAACTTGGTCGCACGTGTGCAAGCTTATGGAGGCGCTGGAACCCTATATGATTCTGAGTGACCTTGACCTTTATTATCATTAATAATTAGTATATTTCCAACTGCTGGGTCATTAGCGGAATAGCGTACCATTGCCTAACAGGCGGGGTGGGGGTTCCAGGCGTATTCGATCGGCAGGGCGGTTGGTGTGGCAGTGGTGGTTCACTGCGCTGTAGAAGAAGCCAGTTCATAGATTATTAATTTAGCATGGGCATTGCACAATTTGCAGGTTTCAATACAAATAATAAACCACGTACGCATTTCCATATTTTCATTTTAATTGGCTTGTACAAGTTCGTATTAGAGGTCTTACTTAGAGGTACTAACTGACGCGTCTACATTCCCTCCTCTGATTCGCATGTAGTTAATGTGGCATTAAACATGAACTCAAATTGACAATGATATCCTGCTTTGGGCAAGTTACAGTGTATGTCTGAGTGGGCATTTCTGTTTCTATTAGAATTAACAAATCCAGGAGCAAAAAAGCATCCAATAAATAAATGACATCGCCACAAATGAATATCATACATACAATCGCCGGCACGTAAATATCACCAAGTGCCGCGGAGGACAGGCGCTCCATCTACCGTCTATGGTGGTGACTCCTGTGGTGAAGTGTGGGATTCTAGTAAACCCTGTTAGTTCGCCAATTGTTCACATACGCGTCGAAAGCAGTGGGATTAAGCAAACAGAATGGTTATCAGGAACGCTTCATCAAAGGTTAATGTTCGTAATTGGGATCAGTTATGAAGAGCGTTCGCGCACGAGGAATGGCGCGTACGGGTTGAAGTGGTCGTTCAGGATTTGAGAAGGATGGAGAGCTCCCGGATCGGGTAGCGTAGGTGAGGCGAACAGACCGTGAGTTGTGGCGAGACGAGAGAAAGTGAAGGCGGGAAGAGCGGACTGGCTGCATGTTAGCCGTGAGCTGCGAAGGCCTACAGGGCGCGGTAAAATGAGAGGAGCGTTTGCCAGCCGGGGTGTGAGCTAAGGTTGAATGGCAGGCGAAGGAGAACGGTACACATAACTGATGCAGCACCACAGGTGCACTGGGCAGTGGCATACAGGTGTACATGGTGGCGACGACGTGACAGTGAGCAGAGAGTGCCGATGAGGAGGATGTATTGCGAGTGTGGTAAGGAGCAGGTAGAAGCACTGGGTCGTCGAAGCAAATTTGAGGCGTGTTTGGAGAAGAGGTTTCACTGTGACCATTAGTGAGGCCTAGGCGTCAGGTACATCGCGGAGGCATGGTATAGGGAGTGTCTACTGAGCGAAGGACGGCCGGGCAGATGCAGAATGTCGCTGTTCGTAACAGTGGAAACCGAGGAATCCGGCGCATGGGGTTAGGCCCTGCGCTCTGGGGGTCGAAGAAGGTAGGTCGGAGACGTGTACGTCGGGCTCGGTGTCGCGACGTCAGAGTGGTGAGAAGTCGCAGAACCTCAAAAGCACATTTCATGGCCTTTCAATAACGCCATAAAATGCTGAGGTGCACCTCTGAAGCAAAAAAGTTTTTTCAACGTGCTCCTGTCAGACGTCAATGTCGTCAGAAAATGTCTAAATCTGCGCTGTGGCCCCACTGACCTTTGACCTGTGGACCTCCAATTTCGGTCACAGTGGATTGGCTTTTTCTTTACCAATGCTGCTATATACACGACGGCCGAGCTGATTAGGTCGAGCCTATAGATTTGTGCCCAACTGTTGACGGGGGCGACGCACGCACGCGCACGCACGCACGGGACGTACGGACGATCATGCGATTCTACAAGCTGCATCCGACTACGTCCGCGGTCCCCCCACTACGAGGTCGAAGACCGCATGCGCTTCTCAAATCTCCGGTTAAGGGGTATTTTTCCGGCCGACAAAATCCGGCGCAAGAATTGTAAAAAAAGGGGGTGTATTTGACTTTTCACACCGGAGATTTCTTTAAAAAGGGGGTGTTTTTCCTCTCTCTTTCATCTTGAATATCATAGAAAACTTTATCAAATCCCGGATAAATTCCTGAAATTCTGCTAGTTTGAAGCTCATTCAGGATTATTTCATTTTGAAAAATAAAAAATATTTGCTTCCTAGTTCGCCCTTGGGGATGCACTGGAAGGGCGTCGGAGCCGGGGGGGCTGACGTAGGTGTGAGGGGACTGGGTACCGGGTCGGACAGTTCCACGGAGCGGCCTAGGCGAGGCGTAGCGGTGCGAGGACGTGCAGAGTGGAGGGCGAAGGGATACGTGCCGGAGTAGAAGGTTGGCGACGGTACCAGTGCCTAGTACGGTAGGTGGTGTCCGGATTTAGGGGTTCGGTGTCCAAGGGCGAGAGAAGCTCGCAAGAAGGCTGCGCGAAGGGGGGGTGGTGTCGCGGAGGGGGGGAGAAGGTGGTGTTGGCGAGGGTCGCCTGGAGATGGAGGGGGGTGGCGCCGTTGTCGCGAAGGAGGGGGGAACGGAGCAGTATGCGTGGAGGCCGGATCGAGCGCGCGATCGGGGGTCCTAATGCCGTCGCTCCCTCGCATGCCTGCCCTAGTCTTCGTCCATTCTAATTAAAATAACACTGAGGTGGGGGGGGCCGGGGAACTCGTCAGATGAGGCTAAAAACAAAAGCAGCAGGCAGATAGTGAGGCAGGATAGGTCGTTTGTCGTTCAGGTACTACAGAATATGTACCCCAGGTATTTTAGGTTGTTTAGTATTATGTA
>NW_014577138.1:167796-187868 GCF_000485595.1 Priapulus caudatus | reverse complement strand
ACCGCGTGACCACATGTTTTCAGAATTTGAAGTACAGTGTTACTCCTATGGGAAAGATTTGAAACTTGCTTATTTTGGAGCACGCCAGTCGAAGCTCCTTTTCGCGAGAGAGGGTCTAGTGTCCCCCTGGGTACTGGCGATACGTACCTGGGACGGTCCGGTATACCGAACGTAACCCTGTACTATAATTATAGTGCGGAGCCGTACCTCGCCTAACTCCACTAACGAGTCTAAGGGAGTCGCCTGCGCAATACTCCGCTAACCCGGAACCTCTAAAACCTAACCCTAACCTAAATCCTAACCCTAACCATATCAAAATGGACCAGGGTACGTTCATGGTAAACCGGACCCGTACCCAGGGTACGTTCTGGCAGGTAACCCTGGGGGACATAGACCCTATGAGCGCTACGCCTGAGCCACAGTCAATTTTTGTCAATAAATGGAAATGGCCACAAAGTCAATTCAGGTTCAACGGATTTTGCCTCATTTTGGTGTGTGAATGAATAAGGACTGGCCCCAAAACATATATATCACAGGGGTTTTGATATTTTTTAGAAACTATGCAAATTACGTAGATTTTGGCAATTTTAACTATGCATTTCAGGTCTGCCTAACCGGTCAATCAGATAACTGAAAGAACCGTTTGAACGCCACATGTTCTGCAAATTGCATACAGTTGTTACTGACTCCAATGGGAGAGATTTGGAACTTCTATTTGGAGCACGCCAGTCGACCGTACTGTTCGGATCCATGTGCATGCCCACTTTTTGGAAAAATTGAAGAATGGCCATCTAGAATTACGTTTCTGGATTTTGTTCTAAATTTTTGGATGGTCAATGGTGTAAGGCTATAGCCAAAACAGTTGTACTTGTATGGGAAGAGATGACAACGTCCTATTTTGGAGGCACACACAGTCGACCCCTACTTTGAGTCATCTCAAGTGGCGTGTTTGCTGGCATTGCGCATTGTTGTTACGTAGCATTCGTTACTAGAAAGTAGTTATTTAACGGCTAAAGAAGCAATGAAGCGTAATGAATTAGGAAGTCTCAATTAATATAGCCTTTAGTATATACCACTAAATACTGTTAAAACTGTGCATGGTGGCTAAACTGCCCCACCCCCACTGGGTGCACTTGTTCCCACTCACTCATTTGTGCTCTTTTTGTGGTGAGCTACAGTGTCATTGACACTTTCATTAATTCTGAAGTACGTTCGCCACATATTAGAATGAAAGTGTCAATGACACGTACGTACTATAGCTCACCACCACTATATATCCACTTACATTATATAAAACAATAGTATATATGGGAGAACTCCCATTATATAGCATATCTCCCATTATAGCTAGCGAGCGTAGTGAGCTCTTTAGACTATATACTATGTGATCCAATAATTTGCATAATTAAAAAAAAAAATCAAAACCCGTGTGATATGTTTTGGGGCCAGTCCTTATTCATTCACATATGGACGTTCAAATCTCTCCCATAGGAGTAACAACTGTACGCGTATGCAATTTGAAACATGTGGGTGCAGAACAGGTTCTTGAGTTTATCAGGTTGAACCGTAGGCAGACACTGAAATGGCATCAGTGAAAATTGGCCAAAATCTACCTAATTTGCATCATCAATTAAAAAAAAATTCAACGCCCCTGTGTATTAATGTTTTGGGGCCAGTCCTTATTCATTCAACAGCTGCGCAAAAGAATGGAGCAAAATCCGCTTGAACCTGAATGACTTATGGGCCATTTCGCATTTTTTGTAAAAAGTGGCGTGGCTCGAAAGTAGGTCAACGGCGGCTCCAAAATTAGGACAGTTCACACTTCGCTCTCTCCGCATAGGAGTAAGTAACTGGTATCATTAAACACATGTGGTCGCAACAGTTTCTCAAAAGTTATGCGTTGACGCGTAGCTAAATGTATGACGGACATGCACTATTACGCAGGACAATGCCCCATGGCAATAGCTCATCTTTGACGATGTCAAGGTGGGCTAAAAATCAGGCCGGCGGCTACAAATTAGCAGGATGGTAATATCTCTATTCACCACTTGAATTGATCCCTTATCTGGATACGCCCCTTGATTTCGTTTTCTTCACCATTAAAGGTTACTTTGCGGAGGATATTGTTTTACACGCTCGTTTTGTAATGTGGCAGTGTTTTGTGTGTGTGTGTGTCTATCCGCACCGATATCTTTGGTCAAAGCCGTAAAGAGTAAGACACATTCAACTTGGTCGCAACGGTGCAGCTTATGGGCGCTGGAACCCTAATGATTCTGAGTGACCTTGACGCTTATTATCATTAATAATTAGTATATTTCCAATGCTGGTCATTAGCGGAAGTAGCGTACCATTGCTAACGGCGGGGGTGGGGTTCCAGGCGGTATTCGATCGCAGCGGGTTGTGTGGCAAGTGTGGTTCCTGCGCTGTTAGAGAAGAGCCAGTTCATAGATTATTAATTTAGCTATGGGCATTGCACAATTTGCAGGTTTCCAATACAAATAATACACACGTTACGCAATTTCCATATTTTCATTTTAATTGGCTTGTACAAGTGATGTAGAAAGGTCCTTACGTTAGAGGTACTAACTGACCGTCTAACATCTCCCTCCTTGATTCGATAGTAGTTATATGTGGCATTAAACATGAACTCAAATTGGACAATATATCTGGCTTTGGGCAAGTTACGTGTATGTCTGAGTGGCATTTCTGTTTCTATTAGAATTAAAAATCCAGGGAGCAAAAAAAGACATCCAATAAAAATGAGCTATCGCCAAAATGATATCATACATACAAATCGGGCCACGTAAAATGCACACCAAGTGCCGCGGAGGCAACAGGCGCTCCATCTTAACCGTCTATGGTGGTGACTCCCTGTGGTGAAGTGTGGGATTCTAGTAAACCCTGTTAGTCGCCAATGTGTTCACATACGCGTCGAAAGCAGTGGGATTAAGGCAAACAGGAATTGGTATCAGAACGCTTCTCAAATGAATTTCGTAATTGGGAATCGTTATGAAAGGTTCCCACGAGGAATGGCGGCGTAGGGTTAAGTGTCGTTCAGGATAGAAGATGGAAGCTCCCGATCGTACTCAGTAGCAACCAACTATTTGCAAGACAGAATAGGAAGCACTCCATCCATGTGTACCTACGCAAAGCCTATCCAGGTCTAAAATAGAGATCTGCCACCCTGTAACTAATTAATGCAGGCAAAACTAACAACAGTACTATCACCACCACATGCACTGGCAGTGGCATGAGCAGTTGACAATGTAACACACCTGACGTAAGAATGGCCATATAGAATTATACGATTTAGAGGAGGCATAAACCTTCTTCACGCACGCACCATGTAACGCACTCACGCCATGCACCACGTGTACGTGCACACGCCCGCCAGCGCACAGAACGCACGTGATATCGTACGCACGCCTGACACGCACAGTAATACGTGCAGCACGTCAAAACAGCACACACGAACGCGACGGTTTACATACACACGCACGCACGCATGCACAATAAATCGGTAAATAATCGCTATCGGGATTGTTGTCCAGTGTAGACGCTAACATAATCGCGTAACGTCGAGTTGAGGCTTAAAACCTCCGAACTAAGGTTGCGTCGTGTAGACGAGGCTTAAGTAAGGAGAGATAGTGTTTCGCCTTCTTTTACACTCCATGACCTTTGACGCTTTGACCCCCCAGCGTCGAACATCACAACATCGTTTTCGGATTACTGCAGTAATTAAATGGCAGGCAAAACTACACAGTAACCACCGACCACCACATGCACGGGCAAGTGGCATACAGGTTAAGCAGTGTAAACACCTGAGCAGTAACGAAGCCAATAGGAAATTATACGAGTTTAAGGAGCATAACCTTCTTCAAGCCAAAGTTAGCTTTTGATATTTTGCAAGTGTGACATTGTAGGGCCTAGTCTCATACATCCAGGCATGTAAAGATTCTACATAGCAAACACGGCAGTCAATTCTTTTCTAAGCAGAAACAAATCCACATGTTGTATACCACCTCCTCGTCGAGGGTCAAAAGGTTATGCAGAAGCACTTACTCCTCGCACGTCAGTGGAAAAGCACATTTTCATGGTCCTTGTCAAGTAAAGCCATAAAAATGCTAGGTCACCCTCTGAAAACAAAAAAGTTTGTTTCAATTGCTCTGTCAGAACCATGTCCGGTCGAAAATGTCTAAATATCTGGCCCTGTGCCCCCACTGACCTTTGACGATGTGACCATCCAATTTCGGCAGCAGTGATGAGGCTTTTCTTACCATGCTGGCTATACACTCGACTCTGCACGAGGCCTATAGGTCGCAGGCGCGTTTAGATTTGTGCCGCAATTCGCATTTCCTCCCTATACACTTAAAGCTACGTCTAACACGACGAAGACATTAACTCGGCAGTTAGCCGTGCTACAGCGGGGCTTAACTCGAGTTAGCTATACACCTCAGCCAAGTCGATCGGAGGCTAAGCTAATCGAGTTAAGGCCCGTGTAGACGCGTTAACTGCGAGGTTAGCTTAACCTCCAATTATAGGCGGCAAGCACTAGTTACGATGTACGTACATACGCCAGCACCGCACGCGTACTTGCACACGCACGCACACACTCATACACCAGTGTGTATGCAGGGGGGGGGGGTGAGGTCGTAACGACCCGCGCCCAAAAAAATTATAAAAGTCGCACATTTTCCAGAAAGACTTTTTTCCGAGGCATTTACAATGACATAAATGATAAGATCAGTACGAGCAATGATCCAAAGACATTGCCAATTGGCGTACGTAAATCTACTATGCCCAATTCCAGCAATTCTGAAACTGAAGCCTTTTTTTAACAAAATTTGTTTCATAAAAGAAGAGAACGCCAAGACCTGCGACAAAGACAAAAACAGAGAACAAGATAAAGACAAAAAGTTCAAAAAACTCTGTTTTTCACTGACTCAGCAAAACTTGTTTTTTTAAACTGATAAATTTTTTTGAAAGCAAATGTTTGGTGTTTTAATTAAATTGTCAGGGCGTGTACAGGGGGGTCCAGGGGTCCGGAACCCCCCCTTGCTCCCGCGCGAAAACGCATTAAAAGGAGGTCTAAATTTCCAAAATTTTCTGGGGAGGGGCCCCCCAACCCCCCACCTTCGCCGTGCTACAGTTTGGGTACGGTTTAGAGCCCCCCCCTGGTAGCAAAATCCTGTACACGCCCCGCTGTTTGTATCGACATTGTAAAACACATCTTGCTGCCTATTGGCGTTGTGAAAAGGTCAAAATAAATTATGATCACGCACCACCCAGAAAAATCCTGATACACCCCTGTACACGCACGTGACGTGCACGACGTTACGCACGCAGCTGGCACGTGTACGTGCCACGCATGCACAAGCACACAGCACGCACGCGCCTACGTGGCACATGCACACGCGCGCACGCGCACGCGTACGAACGTGTTAGCCTGCGAGCAGGCGCGCGACGCACCGTGTACTTGCACACACGCACACACTCATGCACGCACGTGTACGTGGCATATGCACGCAGCGCACACATCGCACATGTAGCACCAACGCATCACGCACGTGACCACGCACGCACGACGAACGGCACGTGTACGTACGTCAGCACGGACGTATACGTGCCACAGCAAACGCCACACGCCAACGAACGCACGTTTACATACACACGCACGCACGCATGCACAATAAATCGGTAATAATCGCTATCGGGGTTGTCGTGTAGACGCTACATAATCGGCTAACTCGAGTTAGCTTAACTCGAACTTAAGGTTCGTCTGTAGACGGAGGCTTAAGTTAAGGAGGATATGTTCCCTTCTTTTACACCTCAATGACTTTGACTTTGACCCCCCAGCTTCGACATCACAACTCGTTTTCGGATTACTGCATAATTAATGCAGGAAAAACTACACAGTACTACCACCACACCACATGCACTGCAGTGCAGTACAGTTACATGTAACACACTGACAGTACAGAATGCCATAAAATTATCGATTTAAGAGCATAAACCTTCTTCAACCAAATTTAGCTTTTGAAATTTCAGTGTGACATTGTAGCCTAGCTCATACATCCAGGCATGTAAAGATTCTAGCTAGCAAACCCGGCAGTCAAATTCTTCTTAAAACAAACAAAATCATTTTACCCTCCTCTCGAGGGTCAAAAAGGTTATCAGAACACTTACTCCTTCGCACGTCAGTGGAAAGCACATTTCATGGTCCTTTCATAAAGCCATAAAAATGCTAAGGTCACCTCTGAAACAAAAAAGTTTTTCAATTGCTCTGTCAGACCATGTCCTCAGAAAATGTCTAAAATCTGCCCTGTGCCCCACTGACCTTTGACCTGTGACGCTCCAATTTCGGCACAGTGATGGCTTTTCTTACCAATGCTGATTATACACCCGACTCTCACGAGCTTAGGTCGAGCCGTTTAGATTTGTGCCGCAATTCTGCATTTCTCCTATACCTTAAAGCTACGTCTACACGACGAACCTTAACTCGAGTTAAGCGTCTAACAGGGGCCTTAACTCGAGCTTAGCTTAACCTCCCAGTCGATCGAGGCTAAGCTAACTCGCGTTAAGGCGCGTGTAGACGCTTAACTCGAGTTAGCTTAACGCTCATGATAGGCGGCAGCACTAGTACGATGTACGTACAATACGCCAGCACGCACGCGTACTTGCACACGACGCACGACACTCATACACGCACGTGTACGTGCACACGTACGCACGCACGCACGTGTACGTGCACACGCATGCACGCACGCACGCACGCCTACGTGCACATGCACACGCGCGCACGCACGCACGAACGTGTACTGCGCCGCGCGCGACAGCACGTGTACTTGCACACACACGCACACACTCATGCACGCACGCTGTACGTGCATATGCACGCACGCAACACATGCACGCACATGTCGCACCACGCTGCACGCACAGTGTAACGTGCACACGCACCACGCACGAACGCACGTGTACGTACGCACGCACGCACGTATACGTGCAACACGCACGCACACACGAACGCACGTTTACATACACACGCACGCACGCATGCACATAAATCGGTAAATCGATCGCTATCGGGTGTTGTCGTGTAGACGCTACATAATCGCTAACTCGAGTTAGCTTAACTCGAACTAAGGTTCGTCGTGTAGACGAGCCTTAAGTTAAGGAGGTATGTTTCCCTCTTTTACACCTCATGACCTTTGACCTTTGACCCCCCAGCTTCGACATCAACAACTCGTTTTCGATTACTGCATAATTAATGCAGCAAAAACTACACAGTACTACACCAGCCACATGCACTGGCAGTGGCATACAGTTACATGTAACACACTGACAGTACAGAATGCCATAGAATTATACGATTAAGGAGCATAACCTTCTTCAACCAAATTTAGCTTTTGAAATTTCAGTGTGACATTGTAGCTAGCTGCATACATCCAGGCATGTAAAGATTCTACAGCAAACCCGGCAGTCAAATTCTTTCTAACAGTAAACAAAAATCCATGTTTAACCCTCCTCTCGAGGGTCAAAAGGTTATCAGACACTTACTCCTTCGCACGCTCAGTGGAAAGCACATTTCATGGTCTTTTCAATAAAAGCATAAAAATGCTAGGTCACCTCTGAAACAAAAAAGTTTTTCAAATTGCTCTGTCAGACCATGTCCTCAGAAAATGTCTAAAATCTGCCGCTGCGCCCCACTGACCTTGACCTGTGACTCCAATTTCGGCACAGTGATGCTTTTCTTACCCATGCTGCTATACACCGACTCTCACGAGCCTATAGGTCGCACCGTTTAGATTGTGCCGCAAATTCTGCATTTCCCTCCTATACCTTAAGTCACGTCTACACGACGAACTTAACTCGAGTTAAGCGTCTACACGGGGCTTAACTCGAGTTAGCTTAATCGCATGCGATTCGAGGGCTAATCTAACTCGAGTTAAGGCCGTGTAGACGCTTAACTCGAGTTAGCTTAACCTCCATGATAGGCGGCTAGCACTAGTACGATGTACGTACATACGCCAGCACGCACAGCGTACTTGCACCACGCACGCACACAACTCATACACGCACGTGTACGTGCACACGTAACCACGCACGCACGTGTACGTGCACACGCATGCACGCACGCACGCACGCCTACGTGCACATGCACACAGCGCGGCACGCACGCACGAACGTGTACCGTGCGCACGCGCGCACGCACGTGTACTTGCACACACACGCACCAACTCATGCACGCACGTGTACGGCATATGCACGCACGCACACATGCAACGCACATGTACGCACTCACGCATGCACGCACGTGTACGTGCACACGCACGCACGCACGAACGCACGTGTACGTACGCACGCACGCACGTATACGTGCACACGCACGCACACACGAACGCACGTTTACATACACCACGCACAGCACGCATGCACAATAAATCGTAATAATCGCTATCGGGTGTTGTCGTGTAGACGCTACATAATTCGCTAACTTCGAGTTAGCTTAACTTCGAACTAAGGTTCGTCGTGTAGCACGAGGCTAAGTAAGGAGGATATGTTTCCCTTCTTTTACACTCATGACCTTTGACCTTTGAGCCCCAGCTTCGAATCACAACCGTTTTCGGATTACTGCATAATTTATGCAGGCAAAACTACACAGTAACTACCACCACCACATGCACTGGCAGTGGCAACAGTTTACACTGTAACAACTGACAGTAAGAATGCATAGAAATTACGATTTAAGGAGCATAAATCCTTCTTGCAACCAAATTTAGCTTTTTGAAATTTCAGTGTGACATTTAGCCTAGCTCATACATCCAGGCATGTAAAGATCTACTAGCAACCGCCGTCAAATTCTTTCTAACGTAAACAAATCCTATGTTTAACCTCCTCTCGAGGGTCAAAGGTATCAGACACTTACTCCTTCGCACGTCAGTGGAAAGCACATTTCATGTCCTTTCAATAAAGCCATAAAATGCTAGGTCCCTCTGAAACAAAAAAGTTTTTCAATTGCTCTGTCAGACCATGTCCTCAGAAATGTCTAAAATCTGCCCTGTGCCCCACTGACCTTTGACCTGTGACCTCCAATTTCGGCACAGTGATGGCTTTCTCTACCATGCTGCTTATACACGCGACTCTCACGAGCCTATAGGTCGAGCCGTTAGATTTGTGCCGCAATTCTGCATTCCTCCCTATACCTTAAAGCTACGTCTACACGACGAACCTTAACTCGAGTTAAGCGTCTACACGGGGCCTTAACTCGAGTTAGCTTAACCTCGCCAGTCGATCGAGGCTAAGCTAACTCGAGTTAAGGCCGTGTAGACGCTTAACTCGAGTTAGCTTAACCTCCATGATAGGCGGCAGCACTAGTACGATGTACGTACATACGCCAGCACGCACGCGTACTTGCACACGGCACGCAACACATCATACACGCACGTGTACGTGCACACGTACGCACGACGCACGGTGTACGTGCACACGCATGCACGCGCACGCACGCACGCCTAACGTGCACATGCACACAGCGCGCGCACGCACGAACGTGTACCTGCGCACCGCGCGCACGCACGTGTACTTGCACACACACGCACACACTCATGCACGCACGTGTATCGTGCATATGCACGCACGCACACATGCACGCACATGTACGCACTCACGCATGCACGCGACGTGTAACGTGCACACGCGCACGCACGCACGAACGCAACGTTACAGTACGCACGCACGACTATACGTGCACACGCACGCACACCGCGAACCACGTTTACATAACACGCACGCACGCATGCAACAATAAAATCGGTAATAATCGCTATCGGGTGTTGTCGTGTAGACCGCTACATAATCGCTAACTCGAGTTAGCTTAACTCGAACTAAAGGTTCGTCGTGTAACGAGGCTTAATGTTAAGGAGGATATGTTTCCCTTCTTTTACACCTATGACCTTGACGCTTTGACCCCCCAGCTTCGACATCACAACTCGTTTTCGGATTACTGCATAATTAATGCAGGCAAAAACTACACAGTACTACCACCACCACATGCACTGGCAGTGCATACAGTTACATGTAACACACTGACAGTACAGAATGCCATAGAAATTATACGATTTAAGGAGCATAAACCTTCTTCAACCAAATTTACGCTTTTGAAATTTCAGTGTGACATTGTAGCCTAGCTCATACCATCCAGGCATGTAAAGATTCTACTAGCAAACCCGGCAGTCAAATTCTTTCTAACAAGTAAACAAATCCATGTTTAACCCTCCTCTCGAGGGTCAAAAGTTATCAGAACACTTTACTCCTTCGCACGTCAGTGGCAAGCACATTTCATGGTCCTTTCAATAAGCCATAAAAATGCTAGTCACCTCTGAAAACAAAAAAGTTTTTCAATTGCTCTGTCAGACCATGTCCTCAGAAAATGTCTAAAATCTGCCCTGTGCCCCACTGACCTTTGACCTGTGACTCCAATTTCGGCACAAGTGATGGCTTTTCTTACCATGCTGCTATACACCGACTCTCACGAGCCTATAGGTCGAGCCGTTTAGATTTGCTGCCGCAATTCGTGCATTTCCTCCCTATACCTTAAAGCTACGTCTACACGACGAACCTTAACTCGAGTTAACGGTCTACACGGGGCCTTAACTCGAGTTAGCTTAACCTCGCCAGTGCGATCGAGGCTCAAAGCTAACTCGAGTTAAGGCGCCTGTTAGACGCTGTAACCCGAGTTAGCTTAACCTCCATGATAGGGGCCAGCACTAGTACGATGTACGTACATACACGCCAGCACGCACGGCGTACTTGCACACGCACGCACACACTCATACACGCACGTGTAACGTGCCACACGTACGCACGCACGCACGTGTACGTGCACACGCATGCACGCACGCACGCCACGCCTACGTGCACATGCACACGCGCGCGCACGCACGCCAACGTGTACCTGCGCACGCGCGCACGCACGTGTACTTGCACCACACGCACACACTCATGCACGCAGCGCTGTACGTGCATATGCACGCCACGCACAACATGCACGCACATGTACGCACTCACGCATGCACGCACGTGTACGTGCACACGCACGCACGCACGAACGCACGTGTACGTACGCACGCACGCACGTATACGTGCACACGCACGCACACACGAAACGCACGTTTACATACACACGCACGCACGCATGCACAATAACTCGGTAATAATCGCTCTATCGGTTGCTTGTCGTGTAGACGCTTACATAATCGCTAACTCGAGTTAGCTTAACTCGAACTTAAGGTTCGTCGTGTAGACGAGGCTTAAGTTAAGGAGGTATTGTTATCCCTCTTTTACACTCATGACCTTTGACCTTTGACCCCCAGCTTCGACATCACAACTCGTTTCGGATTACTGCATAAATTAAATGCAGGCAAAAACTCACACAGTACTACCACCACCAACTAGCAGCTGGCAGTTGGCATACAGTACATGTAACCACTGACAGTACAGAATGCCATAGAAATTATACGATTTAAGGAAGCAAAAACCTTCTTCCACCAAATTAGCTTTTGAAATTTCAAAGTGTGACATTGTAAGCCTAGCTCATACATCCAGGCATGTAAAGATCTAATCTAGCGAAAACACCGGCAGCAAATTCTTTTCTAACAGAAACAAATCCATGTTTAAGCCCTCCTCTCGAGGTCGAAAAGGTTATCAGACACCTTACTCCTTCTCGGCAACGTCGTGGAAAGCACATTTCATGCTTTCAATAAATGCCATAAAAATGCTAGTCACCCTCTGAAACAAAAAAGTTGTTTATATTTTCATATGAGGTATGTTTAGGGTTAGGGTTAGGGTTAGAGTTAGGGTTAGGGCTAGGGTTAGGTTTAGGGTTAGGGTACACTTCTGTAGTACAAGTCTGGTACACTTTGTGTATACATATATGTACCTCGGGTACATATCTGTAGTACCTGATACGACAACGACCCCTTGAGCGATAGTCGATCGGTTCAGCACAAAAAACAAACCAAGGTCAACGTCATCTATTACAAGTAGCAACCTCAGCCTACAAAATATCAAGAGCTAATAATACAAGAGGTATTATTAGCTCTTGAAAATATCACAGGTGTAGTGATCGCGTATGCGGAGGATTCGCACTCCCCGAGTGCCTTCTTTCTAGTTATAGTTGGTATTGTGAATGTGACACCATCTCTCCTAACTGCAGTTCACTTTTATTGCAATGATAAAATTCAATAAATAAACATTAGACTCTCACAACACAAAGGAGGAATTCTGCAAATTACTAGATTGCGAACAACTGCAAAAACTATCAGGCACGTTCGTTAACTATTGTGACCGTAAAGGCCATTGTGGCCTTACAAAGCTTATATGATTATAGTGACTTATATAGAGTTGATGGTGAAAGGAGGTTGCATGTAACATGACGAATAAAGCTTATCGTGGATAAGTTCATGGATTACTTTGATGAAAGATTTCTTTGTCACATGTAAGCTATGATAATAGTTGGTATCATTGGAAAAATAACACAATAAAAAGGAAATTTCTGGAAAAAAACATTACAATTTACTTCATATTACTTCAATATTTACATCATACATTCAATACAACCCACTAGGGCTCACTATGAACAACAATTTCCCATATGTATGCCTGCTGTGTACGTCATAATTGAACCAGTTAAATACATAAATCGTGCTGTTTGAGAATTTACAGCGAGTACATAACATTTCAACAAGTCAATAATTACAGACTATATTTGGTAGGTTGCCTAAGCTAAAAAAAACCTGCCAAACAAGTCTACTGATACACATAATTTAGGCAATTGTCAGAATGCTGCCACGGAACAGCCTAGGCACGACGACAGGCAAGCAGGCTTAGCTGTTGGCATCACCCATAACTACTATTCAATATTATGTTATTCCTAATAAAATTTGTTGCAAGATCAGCAGTATATTCACCATAATATTATCCATGGTAAGTAACTGTTTTCATACACTGTACATTCATTCCTTTATTCCTCTAGTTGCCAAGTAGCAAAGGACAGAAAGTCGTGGGCTTTCATAGCACATGCTCAGAATTGTCTGCACAATGATGTTCAAGGAACTGACTTCACTACTTCACTACTTCTTCGCACTGGCAGTAAATCATTGAACATCGAACACAACCTGCTGCCAACCAGTGTGGGTTGTGTTAAGCTGGGTAGTGGCACATTCAGGGAGACTAGCAAAATGGTGAAGCCGTGGGATCAAAGCTCTTAAACACGTCACTTAGCGGTTTATCAGGTTTTGGAACGTCTAGTACGAGGTTCACTTTCGGAGCTTCTGCTGTCACGCGCTCGTCAACATCACTCTTTCGCTCATCAATGTCCTGCTTCGGAGCTGGCTTCATTTCCACAGTTGCCTTTCTGGTCAATGGTGGGGGATTCGTATCCACATGTGTGGGCTCTTGTTTTCGTTTTGGCCGATTGTAGCTGTTATAGCCATCGGCTGCTGGCTGTGAATCAAACGCTCCAAGCGGCGAACTGTATTCGAACTTGCACTTCTTGTCGGCAACTTTTCCGACGGCTGCGCCCTCACCGTCCTTAGTTTCGTCGGTCTGAGGCAGCGCGTCAATGTCGTTACGCTTCGTAACAGTGGGAGAAGGCTCCTGCTCTCCTGCCTCTTCATCTATACTGCCATCAAGCTTAACTCCTGCTGCCATCCCCTGAAAAAGAGGTCGTGGCTGGGGAGGCCTGGGCAGTCGTGACCCTCGAGGATCTCGTGAACCTAGGGGTATGCGTAGGTTGTCCGGGAACGGCCCTTGCACGTGACCGAATGGTCCAGGGCCCATGACACCCGGCGGCATCGGATAATTTAAATTTGGCTGCCTTATGCGTCCACCGTGGGGTCCTAGAAAACCACCACCTATACTTTCTCCCCTCAGACCTACAGACATGCCCAAGGGTACTCTTAAACTTAGTGGTGGTCCACCGGTCAGTGCTAGTCCCATTAAACTAGGCAGGGCAGGGGGAGCTGGAGGAACATTTGGCAGAATAGGCACCCCTAAAGGCATTCCACCAGCTCCAAGATTAGGCAGCATAGACGCTGCAGGCCACCTCGAGTCGCCGGCACTCACTGACGGCGACATATTGCCAGGCTGCTGACTCTGTATGCGCGCCAGGCGTGGATCGACCTTTGTAGGACGGGGGTCAGCCAGCTTGTTTGCAGCAGCACCCACACCGCGCATGTCTGCTGACTTTGCCGCTCTCGGGTCGACGGCCTTACTTCTTGGGTCTGCGCTCGCTGTCGTCGCCGTAGCAGCTCTCGGATCAGCTTTCTGCACCTTCAGCCGCGGGTCTCCTGGCTTAGGTTTGTTGATCGTCGGCAGTTGAATGTCTGGCAGTGTCGGCATGCCGCTGAGCGACGTGTTCATCTTAATGTCGGGAACGTCCGGCAACAGGATCTCCGGCAGAGACGGATTCTCCTTGAGAAGCTTTTGCACACGCGGGTCCTTCTCCAGGTTGGGATCGGAACCTTTCTTCTGCACGAGCATCTGCCGGAGACTTCCCCTATCCGGCTTTCTCACCATGACAGGCATCAGGTGGAAGCGACCCTCCCCACTAGGTCGCCTGGTCCCCGAGGAAGAGCTACTGCTGGAGTTCCGCCTTTCTCGTCTGCCGGGGTCGTAGGTCAGCTCTCGCAGGTCTACATCCTGCGGCTTCTTCGGATCCATCCTCATATCCACATCTGCTGGCTTTTGCAGCTGCTGTACCTGTGACAAGCAAACACAATAGATGACATCGAATCAGAATAGCGATCCACAAACTCTTTTGCAAAATGTTGGTTTGAAAGTAAGGCACACATGTCACGTGGGTTACACCTTCACACGAAATATGCGAAATCAACAACTTTTCTAATATGGCCATGACATTACCTGCGTCACCTTCTTGCGAAGAGCGGACAGCATTGATGCAACATCGATTGCCGATGTTGTTGGTGGCGTCACCTTTTTGCTTGACTGTGCAAGGCTAGAGGTCTCTTGGGAGGAACTAGATGCCGCAGTCAGTATAGACGACGGCTTCTGATTGTAAATAAAACACTATTAGATATATATTAGACGATATATAGTATAGGGCTCGTTGGAAATAGTTATATAGAAAAACGTTCGACGACATCAAGCGTTTAAACTTTACTAACGTTTAAACTAAGTGTTACTCTGCACACAAGCCTAGATACCCTTGATGCAGCAAAAGACAATTTTATAACAGGTGTATGAATTTTATAAAAGCCATACCTCATCTCTCATCTGTTTTAGGACTGCAGTAAGTGCCCCGTCTCCCTCCTCATCACTAGAATACCAGTCCTCATCCTCCTTTTTTGGCTTGGGTGGCTCAACTGCACCTTAAGTGTATATAGATAATAGTGAAATAATTTAACTGTTCATGTTAATGATATTTAGGCACCTCAACTGTGCATCTGCAATCTGACAGTTGTATAAATTAAATCCATTATGATCAGGAGACACAACTGTGACAGGGTAGTGATTGTACCTGAGTCGCGGGCGTCGGTCATCGTGGTCAACGTTGATGACTGCGAAACCTCACCGTCGACGCTGCCCTGCTCCTCATCGCCCTCGCTCTCACGATGTTGCTGCTGCTGCTGCTGGATGCGCAGAAACAACTGGCGCTGCGTGGCCGGCATGTGTGCGAGCACATTGTCTGCATCGTCAGGCTTCAGCCGGTGGTCAGCAGCTTCGTCGTCTGACCTTTGGTCTTCCTCCCTTCTTGGCATGTCCTCTTCTTCAAACTGTCGCTCACCGTTAGCCTCAGAAAATTTATCTACTTGTTGCTGCTGCTGCTGAAGGAATTGCTCGTTTTCGCTGTGGTAACCCTGCTGCTGGTAGGGACTGAACCCTGTAAATAAAATACAATCAAATTTGAGAATCAAACTATTTTCTTACACTGCTTTGAACTTCGAAAAGCAAACTCTCGTTTTTATCTTATCGCAATCACTTACATTATTTCATTAGCACAGTACCCATCCAATGGATGTGTGTTGGGTTGATGGAGTAGATGTAGTTGGCAGTCAATGAGGGTAAATTAGGAGGAAAGGATAAATGTTCCCTGCGAGTGACCATATGGTAGTGACAAATAGTTAGACTTAAATTGGCATTGTTACTAAAAGAAGTTTCTAACAGTTTACTTTACCAAATCCATGAACTAATCCGCATGAGTACTGTATGTGTAGATTTTTATGTATGTAGTCTCCTGAACAGTTTAAAATACCCGCATATGCATCTCTGGAGGAGCAAGTCTCGGCTTGCCTTGTAAATATGCAACTCTTGGTGACGTCATTGCCTGAGCTACTGCACTAAGCACTTAGAATGCACTGTGAGCCATCCCAACATGCACTGCGCACTACGACAACAGCAGCAATTATAATTTTTCGTACTTTTGATATTTTTCACTTGTTTCTGAAAGTTCGTGAATGTTCCATTCCAAATACCACTCTAAAATCTGAGCAACATATCCATATACGTGTCTGTGACGAAAACGACCCGGTTTCTAAGGGACAGCCCTACAATCTTATAATATAGCTAATACAATGTAATATGCATATATGTGTATATATATATATATATATATATATATATATATATATATATATATATACAGGATGCGAGATTAACCTTCATTGTCCGGTAGTCATACAGACTATTAGATTTTGTAATTTGGTAGTCCGTGAGCAATTCTGATCAGTTCAGAATTATTATAGTTTGTGGCGTAAACAACAAACATTGGTGCATCAATGTTACCAGAAGTAGATAATAGGGAAGGAGTGTGACTTCAATAAACAAGGGAAATTCGTCATTTACTAGCCTTAGAATACCTACGATTTACTAGGCGTAACTCAATCAACTTGAGCTCAAATCGTACACAGTACATTCGCCTAGCATCGTGCGAAATCATTTCCTCGTATACACCCGCAATCCGGAGATACAGACTAAAACGTACAACACGATTCTCCATTCTGTTGGCAGCGACTCCATAACCCACCTAACTTGAAACAATAGGCAGCTACTAACGACTCGTTTACGAGTTTATTGTGTACGATTTGAGCTCAAGTTGGTTAAGTTACGCGTAGTAAATCGTAGGTATTCTAAGGCTAGTAAATGACGAATTTCCCTTGTTTATTGAAGTTACACTCCTTCCCTATTATCTACTTCTGATGCTACCAAGAGTAGATAATAACACAAGAGTGAGACACCCGATTTCGGCATTTTAGAAATTGACATACTATCCTACATAAGTAATAATACAATAATAACAATATTCTCTGTAGTAGTTTGCAGTAAGTATCACATTACGCACGCGCAGGTAATCAAGTACATTAAACCCCTATCGGGGCACGAATGATTTGGAAACCGTCCGTTGCTAAATATTGGCGCCCCGATAGCTTCTCAAGTTGTCTAAACAGGTCACAACAAGTCACCATTTTAGCGGTAAATTGATCGAATTCAGCTCGTGCAAGATTACGATTTACAGCAATATGCTAGCAAATATATGTAAACGAATATCAGTACCACGAAGGTGAGTGATTAGTGGTCATAATAAGCTGAGGAACGTATACACTTGCTTCTTTATTGGTGGCAAATTTTGATGAGAAAAATCGGTTAAAAATGCGGGAATCGGGTGGCTCACTCGTGTTATTATCTACTCTTGATGCTACTGATCAATGAGCATTATAATAAAAACTAGTTTTAAAAGGCAGTTTTTAAGGATAATTGGCAGTAAATATATATATATATATATATATATAATATTGAACTATATATAACAAATTAACAATTTATCTTGGTTTCAAATAACAAAAATAAATGAAAATAAAATACTAGAACAGAGATGAGACAAACTACCTTCGTTGCCGTTATTGTGCTCATTGGCAAACTCGTCATAGTTGTAGCCCTTGTTCGGGAAATCCTGATATTCGTCACTGAAATAGTCCTGCCCACTGTCCCATGCCTGCTGCTGTCTGTGCTGCATGCCCCGACCCCGGCCACGCCCTCTGCCACGCCCGTGACTGCGCCCCCTGTCCATGAAGTCGTGAACAGGGTCACGATAGCGAGGTCGGCCCGACCCTCTCAGTGCCATCGGCGGCCTGCTGTGTCTCTCATGTTCTGGCGACCTCTCTTCCACTTCTTTGTAGAAACTCGGTCTGTAACAAAGGCAGAATCTAGATTTAACATCTGGTTCTTCGTCTAGAATAACTAAAGCTCATGCAGTCAAACACTAATCGGCATGTGAACGATGTTAGACAGTTCGGGTAAAAAACAGCCTGACCTATGATATAGCAATACTGATGATGAATATTATGTATGGTGGAGCATTGCTCAGTAACAAGTTTTATCCCATGAAAATATTTTTTATCAAAGTAAAGACAACCGAAGATTAACATCAGTGTAAATGTGACAATTCTCGGCTTGATTTTTCCCCTAACCTTTGTCCGTGGTCATTTAAGCTTGTAATGTCTAAATCAAATACCACACACAAATTAAATAGGTGACAACCTAAAAGCACAAAGTTCGGCACACTTACGGTTCCTTGATTGGTACGGGATGCAACTCTAGGTCTAAGAGCCGCGGCAATGTCTTCTCCTTTTCCTTGAGGGTTTGCATTTCCTGGATGACAGTGATGGGAGGCATCCCAAGTAGGCTGCGTTTTACAGGTGACTGTTTGATTTCAGGACTGTCTTCTTCATTTGAGTGTTCGCGTCTCTTTTGATCTTTCCTCTCCTGTTCCTTCATCAGGATCTAATACAAAAAGATCACTTTGAAACACTGAAATGTGATACTAAAGCAATACCTTGTCAGATAGCCTCATCCTCCATCTGGTGGAAAAAAGCGATACTAAAACTAAAACCAACCGCGAATAGAATTACATACGGCAATAAAAATGGTGCTTTTTGGCTGGACGAACACAACACCAATGTTAACGGGGAAAAGTAAGGAAGGTTCTATTACCTTTTCCAAGACAGGCCTTGTCTCACTGGTTAAAAGACTATGTGAAAATTTGCACTTCTCTCCTTGGTAACAAGGAACACCAGCATGGAAATACTTGCATGGGTAGTCATCTAGTGCACAGGTCAAGGATAGTATTATATTCCCACTTGAATTCTAAAGAATAAATTTCTAAGCATAATTTTAAAACAAAAAACGTGCCTCCTTCACCACAGGGTCACCACAGGGTCACCACAGGGTTTCAGGGGTCGAAATTAGATTTTTATTATGGTATCCATTTTGGATACCAAGTATTGAAATCTGGTATCCCCCCCAAATATCTGGTATCCCATTTTTTGGATAGTAATTTCAACAATGTTGGTATCCAAAATCTTGAAATATGCAATAATAGCATTTGAAAATTATTAATATGTAATGTAATTATTATATAAAAACATGAAAACTGATTCACAGATATGCACAGACAAGTACACTTCAGACGTATTGTCTAGACGCATTGTCTGGTTTGCTTGATACAATGTATACACATCACATTTATGATCAACATCGCTTACGCTTGCAAATATGCTATGCCTGCTGTATAACGCTAGTATGGCATAGTAAAGGTGCCTGAGCTTGCTCAGATCGCGCGCACTCGGTCTACGCGCACTCGTTCAGATGCGCTGCCGTATAAAGTTGATAACTCAACAACCACTATCCTGATTTTGAAGATTTTTTTTATTATCCCGGCGGGATACCAAGCATTGAAATCTGGTATCCAACACAAGAATCTACTATCCCGCGGATATCGCGATACCGCTAATTTCGACCCCTGATTCACATTGTGGAGCAGATTTCACTGCTATAACGCAAGTTTTACTCACAAACAGTGTATGTATGCAACAAGGAAAATCCTCCCCAAACACGAAAACTCATAGGTGGCTAAAACTGACAACATACAGTAGAAACAGATCTCTTCCTCAGTCTTCCTCTGTCTATGTGTCTACATCAAATAATTGCAGTGTACCCCTTACAAAATCGGGCATGATATATAACCCATCAAAATATGAACGTAACACTACGTG
>NW_014577138.1:158254-163884 GCF_000485595.1 Priapulus caudatus | reverse complement strand
CCACATTCCCAAGAACTGGAATTTGTTAGAAAAAAAAATCACTAAAAAATGTCAAAAATAATAGTACAAATCAAGAGCTCATTTAGCCCAAAAGCCTGTCAGCATTATCATGAATAGTATAGTTCAAATTTTTCCGGGGCCATGCACCCGACCCAGTAGCTGTGTAATTGCCTCAGTGACCTGCGCACTCCGCATGCAAATCACACACCTAGCAGCCAACTCTGCAATTGTCACGCTCGCACTGCTTTTCCAAAATAAAAGAAACAAGGTACTGAGCATATAACACTGGGGAGTCGACTCAAAATACAGCAACATCTTTATATTCAGGGCCCAGATAAATCAAAAGGGGAGAGTGTGGAGGGATGGGGGGCGGGAGGGGAAACTAGGGGTCCGGGGGGCGTGTACTTTACGGGTACGACAAATTAATGGCTAAATCGCAACAGCACATAGACGTATTATGGGTTCAATATAATAAAACCGGATCTGACGCATTAGACAGTTAATGATCATTGGTCAGTAATTGTGACTGCGCAGCAGTTTACCGTAAATCACCGTCCGGATTCCTGTAGTCGAACAACAATTCTGACGTCGAATTCCCAGGCGCTGGGCAACTTTTACTTTGTGGAATTAATAAGCGGGCGGAGGTAATTTAAGACGGGCGAACGATCAAACAGGGATTCCCATACAGCGCAGCAACGCCCCGTGCGGCAAACGTAGGAAAACCCGTATTCGTTCTCTGCATCTTAAAATCGGGTTTTTGGCTGCAATGGGCAATTGGAACCGCCATTCCCCCACGTGTAACTAAAGCAGAAAAAACTACGCGACACCTGCAACAATGGCGCCTTCATTAGGTGTTCCAAATTACCGTAGACATTCCTGCTACACAAATGCATAGAAAACTACATTATACCCCTCGCACGGTAGGGCGGGTTGCACAAACAAGTAATGGCATAGGGGCGCGCATTTCCAATAATACGACATACGCATATGTTATAAATAAACTGCTGCATAATCTACTGCACCGCGCGTGGCATTCCAGTCACGGCCGCTGAAACAAAAAACAATTTCCAAGCATACCAATGCGAAAATCATGCAAATATATATAACAGTCAACTGAAATAAAGAATAAACCTTGCGCTGCGAAGGCGAAAGTAAGCCTAGAAATCGAATGAATTCAAGGCAGAACGGAACTGTTGAGACCGCTGTAAATTTCGGTGGCGTAAAGCTTAGAACACACGCGCGATTTTCTACCCTGCCGCTATGCGATCGAATAAATTACGGCCGGCGCGCGGTGATCCCGTCCACGGCAGCGTATTCGCATCGCGATCCCATACCCAACATCGCTAAGATCCACCGCGTTTTGTCGACCCGGCACCGTATTATCGGATCAGCGGATCACAGCCCCACGTAGAAAATCGCAACAGGATCCAGCTAACACACAGGAAACACAGTCTCAATTTGATTATCGCCACCACTGGCGGGACAACGGGCTCCTATTTAAAGGGGGAGATACACGATTTAAAACCGTCCCCGGTAGCCGTGCATATTTGCCCATGAGATGCGTTTTTGCAAATGTGGCATGCAAACAACGTTCAAAATTAGTGCCGACCCGGAGGCCCGAGGACACCAAGTTTTTGCTTCGGCCACCACCTCTACGAAACTGCCGGTCCTCCTGACCCGCACTTTTCCCCTCATATTACGCTGAAATACTACAGTTATCGCAACGGCACTTTAGACAGACTTGTAAATGGGAGCGCATTCTAATACGCTCCGTTCCTGAACGTATCGGGGTATCCAATCATGATTCGCCACACGAACAAAATCTCATGACCGTCTAAGAAATCTATTGCAGCATGTAGCTGCAATGGTTACCTCACGTTTGAGCATGTACGTATAGTCATCGACTTCTCCTTCATCCTCCTCTGCGCTGTTGTTACCAGCAGGTGCCGCTGGCTGGTGAGGTCGCATTCGTTGCTCTTGTAAACGATTCTGTCGTCTGATGCAATAACAGTCAAATCCGAAAATTATGCGATTAAAATATCAGTTATTATTGCAGTAAGTATAAATTGTTTGTATTGACTCCTCTCTCTAACTCTTTTTTATCTATCCCCTACTCTTCCTCTGCTCCCCTCATTCTCTTTCTCTACCTTCCACTTTCTTGGTCTCCGCTTCTCACTCACTGATTCTATTCCAACTATTCTCTACACTATCTCTCTTTCTTTATCTTTCTCTACCTGTTTCACTGTTTTTAATACTTCCTTCCCTCTATTTCTCCTCCCTCTGCCTCTCTCTTCCCATGGCTCTCTTCATTTACCTCATCAATCTTGCTTTCTTTCAATTTACCCTCTTTCTACCAATGTAAAAAAATATGCAAGCATGCATGCATATGCACACGAACACACACGCACGCATGCCCACACACACCTCTTGCTAGCTGGTGGCCGATTGTAAAAGCCATCATCATAGTCTTCACTGCCACCACTAAATGGACTCCTGTCATCATAAGGGCTCTCATATGAGGCCGACCGGCGGTGACGGCGCTTTGTTGACCTCCTGCCTGGCTTCTCGGCCTCCTCGTCTTCTTGCCCTGAGCTCACATAGTGGTCAGACTCCTTCCTTTGAACTGCACCTGGTGGAGGAGGGGGCCAATCCCTGGGGGATGCCTCCCTGAGAAAAGAATCTTTGTCACTTCCATGTTCGTGGTCCAAGTATCCTAGGTGGGGCATCTGCTGCGAAGGGTGGGGGTCTGTACTGGTGGTGTTTGCCACTCCCAGCCGCCGTTTCTTCTTTTTCTTCTTTTTCTGCAATTGCCAGAAAATATATGCACCTATTATAGTTTGCACATAATAGTTAATTTACAAATATACATGCAAATTACGTACACTACACATGCACAAACATTACACACAAGCACGCACGCACGCAAATGCACATGCACAGGCAAGGTTTGGCAAAATTTTCAGACAGGCTCATACCTTTTCCTTGAGTTCTCCCTCTTCAGCTTCTTCAGCATCTGCGTAAGGGTCATGATCTGCCAGCCTCTCCTCCAACTCAGATACCGGGTCGCCTCGTGATAGCTGGTCTGCAATCTGCCAGTCTCCATCTTCCTGCTGCAATAGCAACGTGCCTTATTATAAAAAAAAACGTTGAGCTAATCTTACTTTTTACCTGATGACAACGAATGTGGTCTTTATTGACGGGTGGTCATTCTATAGTGGTGCAGATCATACAATCTTATACAATGTTGACTGTAGTATACAACTGCTTACGATTTAGCTTTTGATTTCTTGCTACAATATTTCTGTTTCAGCAAATACACCTCTGCTCACCAAGCCAATCACTTTAAACTTAAAAATTGCTTGCTCCTGTTGAAATCACATCTATTGATACTTCAGTAACCTACTGATACTTCAGTAATTTGATCAATACTTGTAATACTAAACCATCGAAATGACAAAGTTTGGCTACCAGCTACCAACATCAACAACAAGTGACCTAAAACCATGTTCAGTTTAAATTTTCATAGCTAACGTTATTGGGAACTGTGCAGAAGAAAACAGTTGCTACTGAGCAGAGCATTAACTCTAAATTCAAAAACATGTTAGGCACCATAAAACACATGAACTGCATCCTGAATACAATGCTGCCTACCCGTGTCTTTATCGTTGACTCACGTACTGTCTTCTTTCTCTCTTGCAAACGTGCTTTTCTTCGTTTGCGCGAATCTCTTTTCCTCCCCTTTTTCTCCTCATCATGTCCGCCCTCCAGTCGATGAGCGCCATCACTGACAAGTGTGCATGACCCAGAAGCGACATTGGAATGTGCTGTTTCTGGTTGCTCATCTGCATGACCTATATTATTATTATTATTATTATTATTATTATTATTAAATCTTATTGCATGTAATTTAAATACAGATACATGTATTGAAGATTGAAATCTGATAGATGCAATAGTGTTGAGCAGTTAACATGATACAATTTCTGAGTAATACAGTACAAAACATTGCTATACAACATAAAGATAAATATAATACAAAAACGATAGTACATTCTGTTCAAATTAAAATGATTAATTTTATGCTTGCCACAGTAACCAACATCAGGGCTGCCACCATTGAGTTAGAATTAATATGCGAGGGAGCCGAGGGACTGAGCAAGGGAGGGTTAGTGCCCCCCCACTGGTATTGTATTTATAACCCATCAAAATATGAACGTAACACTACGTGTGAATCTACTCAAATATCTATTAAGGATACCATGCATGTAGATGCAGTGACGACCCTTCATGCATTGACCAGTCAGGTAAAATTTACACAATTCCAACTTCCTAGGTGGTTCCGCATCATGACTGAATGGACACTCGTTCCCCTGCAAAGAGATACAGGTCGATAAACGATCATGAATGATGGATGATAAGAGACAGTTTTACAATTGTAAAATGAGCAAAAATTAATGCTTACGGATGATCACAATAACAGCAGTTCAATTTGCATCTTACTCGATTACACTTTCCCTCCATATAGTATTTGCAAATGCTCTTTTTCCGTTGCTGTATCTGCATCTTCTGCCATTGCCTTTGTGTCGCTCCTCTACCTTTCTTCTTATTTTTATTATTATGCTGCTGCTGTTGTTGTTGCTGCGGGTGGTGTTGCTGCTTCTGAATCTGCTTTCCATGATCCTCTGGTGCTGGCCCCTTTCCCCTCAAGTACATCTACAACACACATAAGATGATGATGATGATAGATTAGTTGTTGTAAATAGTTGCCATGAACAGGACAGCATAACTGGCACACCGAGATATCAGTGAGCCAGCAACAAATAACAGGTAGAAAACTGCAATTCTCAATGTTGCTACCAATGGCCTAATATTGCCACCTTTCAGAGTAGGCGCTCAGTACACAAAGATAGAAGCAATTTAATATTCTGTTGCTCGTCAAACAGGTCCTGATATCGAAGTACTAGAACTTGTAGAGAAGCCAAAGCTTCTATAGCTATTATGGGTGTTATTGCTGGATAGCTATATTATGAGATAGCATTGTTTTTGCCTAGGTGTTCAGGGTGCTACAAAAAAAATTCCCACTTGCCCGGGTTACGAAACTGGTTGCCCGGAGGCAAAAGTCACTTGCCCGAAAAACATAAAAAAAATTCCAATATGAATTTAAATGTTAAATAACGTAAATGAAGGTCCAACTAGTCAACATTCAGCATTTCACTTAACGGCACAGTAGAAAGTTGAACAGCTGATACGAGTTTTTATACAAAATATATTCATGTTGGGACACAGCAACGGCCGTTTGTTTAAAATTTAAAATTTATTATCAACAAGTGCCGCGGAGCGACAGCGCTCATCTAACGTCTACTGCGGTGACTCTGTGGTGGAGTGGTGGGATTCTAGTAACCCTGTTAGTCCCATAGTGATTCACCATACACGCCAAAACAGTGGAAGGCAACAAGGATGGTTATCAGGAACCCTCTCAAAGGAATTGTTCGTTGGGATCGGGGCGTGTTGTTGCAATTCGTTACTGAAGTTGCCGCGACGATGGCGCGTCACGTTTAAGTGTCTTCCAGATTAAAGATGAAAGCTCCATCAAACGTAGTTAGCAAAACCTATTTGCAACGACAGAATAG
>NW_014577138.1:146201-152424 GCF_000485595.1 Priapulus caudatus | reverse complement strand
ACAGGTATCTTTTTCCTTGAGTTCTCCCTCTTCGCTTTTAGCATTGGTAAGGGTAATGACTTCTCCCGCTTCTGCCTCAACTCGTTACCGGTGTCGCCTCGTGATAGTGGTCTCCGACTCAGTTCTAATCTTCTGCTGCAAGAGCAACGTGCCTTATTTATTAAAAAGTTGAGTATCTACCTTTTTGACCTGATGAACGATTGTGTCTGTTTATTGAGGGTGTCATTCCTTAGTGGTGCGATTACAATTCTATCAATTGTTGACTTTAGTGTACATGTTACATTTGCTTTTGTTTTTGGTACAAATATTTCTGTTTAGCAATATATGCTGCCTCACAAGCAATCCCATTTAAACTTAAAAATGCTTGCTCCTGTGATCACTTATTGAATCTTCGTAACGTATGATACTTCAGTATTTGATCTACTTGGTAATTACTAAACCATCGAAATGAAAATGTTTCGCTACAGCACAAATCAAAGTGACTTAAAACCATGTTAGTTTAATTTTCATAGTAACGTTATTGGGACTGTGCAGTAGAAACAGTTTACGCTAGCAGAGATTACTGAATTCCCCCAAACGATTTAGCTCATAAAAAGATGAACTGTTTCTGAATACAGATGCTGCTTACCCGTGTCTTTATCGTTGACTCAGTTATGTTTTTTCTCTCTTGAAACGTGTTTTCGTTGTGTTGCTGGCGGAATTTTATTCCTCCCCTTTTTCTTCCCGGTGCGCTCGTCCCGATGGCCGCCATCATGACAGTTGGCATGGACCTAGCATTGGTTATGGTGCTGTTTTTGGTTTGTCTCTCTTCTGGCATGGACCTTAGTTATTATTATTTTATTATTATTATTATTTATTTTGCGGTGGATTAAATACAGAAATGTATTGAGATGATGCTGATTTAGATTGCTAATACTGAATAGTTGCTTGAAGCAGTTAAATTATCATTTCTGATATCGAGTCAAACATTGCTATATACATTAAAGATAAATTATACAACGATAGTATTTCTGCTTCATTAAAATGATTATTTTTTATGTTGCCACGTAACACATCAGGGCTGACCTGGTTAGAAATTTATGGCGAGGGACGAGGGATTGAGCAAGGAGGGTTGCCCCCCACCACTGGTTATTGTATTATGAGCTTCTCTGTTCGGTCCTTTTTTGCAATAAGGTGAAGGCAAAATTCCAATCTCTAAAAATGCTGCTTTGGTTTTGCATGGATATATACATCCTAAGTAGCCTACACACCAGACCTTACGTTTGGTGTTAATGACTCCGGTAGTTCATTTTTTGTATGCATGGATTTAGCCGACCCCCGAGTGGGCGTGGATTAGCTCTCTATAAGTAAGTGGCAGCTGAAATGTGTCATTTTTCCAACTATCAGATCTTAATGATACACCTTCCGTCTTCATAACAGAGAAATTTTTTTCCATTTGTTATACGGGCATAATTATATCTGCACTACAAATAACTATCAGCTAATCTCAGGCCATAATAATAATATTGTTTGTTTGCCCTCACCCGACCGACCCGCCAAAAAGGGGCCGACTCTTTCGAGATTTTATTGATCTTTTTCTTTTTCTTTTTTTAAACAAATTGTATCACTGTACATTAAATAAATCTGTAGGCAATACATTATATGTACCAAGCAAAAGCAACATTCAACATAGAATTGGTATCTCCACACAAGCACACCCGAGCATGCATGTATAGACACCATGCTGAATATGTAAAAAGGCCCCCGCCCTCGAAAAAAGAAAAGCAAAACCGACCTACCTACCCAAACTTTTCAGCCTGGGTCGGGTGAGGGCAAACAAATATTTTTTTAATTGTTGCCTCAATAAATAAATATTCCTAGTTGATGGTTGGTCCTGGTGTCAATCCCACGTGCAGAGCAACTATAGTTAAATACCCTAAAATGATACCCATGCATGCAGAAATATCCAGTCACAAAACCTGTTCATAGGATCCCTCAAGCGAAACTACTTCTTAGAATGCCTTCAAAGAGCACTGTCCATTCTATAGAGATGTTTCATTACAATTTACATTGCACCCACCTACGGAATTATGTGCCTAAAGCACCCCGACCGGTAGATTATTACGGGCGGTGGTTTCGTGCTCAGGGATCTCACCCCCGCACACGGTTGGAGTTATGCTGAGAACGGATTTACGAAGCGGGTTGCCGTACTGTAGTCATGTGATGATCCCCCCAATGGCGGATTTACAAATCCCAATGCGCGCATCGAGTGAACAATTCAATGCCGCTGCTCTGTAGAGTTTTTCGTTTTTATCAGCGGGTCAACACCCGCACACATGATTTTTCTGCCTCGCGCAGACCAATATGAAACACGGGAAGATAGTGGGCGTGGTTTCTCGCGGCTCGCGAGACGAAAATCATTAATCGATCCGCCACACAGTAGATTCGTCTGCACATTGGAAGATTAGTGCTGAGCGCTGAACTAGTCGCGCTATGCACGATTTACCGTGTTGCGGGGGCTTACAGACGGTGTTCTTTTATAGGTTACTAATACATGGTTGACTCCTTGTTAAAGTGAGGAGTTTCTTAGGTTGCTAGGGTTATTTTCGCTAATTTAGGTTATAATAAGCTACATAAAAGTTTCATGGTTCAATCACCATGTGAGAAATATTCTTAAAATGTTTTAAAAGCCACTGTATACACTTTGATTACACGAGGTGGCTCAAAGCGCACCGATCTGATAAGTTGGCAAACACTTTCCGCAAGGGCTAAGACGAGGGTGTTTCGTATTTATTATTTAAGCCCCAAAGGATTGTAATTTTATACCGAATAATAGTTTCAGGTTATTATATGGATAAATTGCTAATGAGTTAAATCGGGTGTTTTCGGTTAAATCATTTAGGTATGAATATAATTGCCTTTATATAGCCTCAGTCTGTAACCTGCCATAATTGGTCCAAATACGAACTTTTTGGTGTTGCTTTCCGGCTATACCTATCCCCGGGTAGGTATGTGATAACGGTTGCTGATGACGTTCCAAAACGTTTACTACATTACCTTACTCACCGCACACTACTCACTAAATATATTGTTATGCGCGCCTTATATAGCATTGTGATCACAAAAATTATCGTTGGTGTGGAAGATTATATGATGCCCCGGAAAATTACCTAACCCTAACCCTAACCCTAATCCTAACACTATCCCAACACTAGTGCTGCCACGTTGCGGTCACCTCCCTCCACGCCCGGGGGATAGCATTACCCAACTTTTTCGGGGTGGCAGCACGGTCGCGGGTGTCATGGCGCCGTTCACATTTCGTAGCCGTGATGTGTAAATAATTATAACAATTAAATTAGGTATCTGGTAACAAATACGTGTGGGTATAGACGATTTGTTATACAGTAAGTACAGTTGTATGCAGTAAAATCCTAGAGGCTACTGTCTCTTTAAAAATGCCAATAAAAAACAACTAATGAATAATGCATTAGACAACCAACACTCCTAGTTATTTTTCACTTTACATTACAGAACTGACCTTTCCAAGTTTGGGTAACGAACTGTGCTGCTGCAGGGCTGGGAATATCATTATCCTCATCATCATCATCATCAATCTCTCCATCCTCCAATAACTCTCCTTCCTCGCGGCTGTAAAATTGTAATACGACGTCACGTTAGTATTAAATATAGTATATATACTAATATATATACTAATACTAGTATTACTATAATATATATAGTATTATATATATAATATAGTATATACATATATATATATATATATACACTGTAGTATTATTTTAACTATATATATTAGTATTATATAGGCTGCCCTCACTCCTCCACAAACATACAGACACACACAGAAACTATATATAATAATTGCATTATGTGTAGGTGACATATGCACACTAAACCTATATTCGGTCTATTTGTATTTCAAAATACTTGACAAGCACAGCTAGGGTACGCCCCATGCAATGGGTTCTTTTTGGCAAATGCCAAATGGTATGGAATTGGGCATGTAACTAGGGTGACATGAAATAGCGTTCCTGTAAATGTTGCAAAACAGACCTCATATTCCAACCTGAATATTATTGTAATCGTTTAGAAGCTAGCTGTTATGTATTCATTTATAACAACAAATTTTGTGTGTAGCTACACATTTAAATAATTAAAACATTTCCATTGCATTGGGCATCTTGCCTGTGATGGAAATGTGAACACAAGTGCCGCGGAGCGACAGCGCTCATCTCACGTCTACTGCGGTGACTCTGTAGTGGAGTGGTGGGATTCTAGTAAACCCTGTTAGTCCCAAATGTGTTCACACACGTGCCAAAACAGTGGAAGGCACAGGGATGATATCAGGAACCTTCTCGAAGGAATGTTCGTTGGGATCGTTATGAAAGTTGCCACGAGATGGCGCGTACGTTGAAGTGTCTTAAGATTAAAGATGGAAGCTACCCATCGTACGTAGTAGCAACAACTATTTGCAAGACAGAATAGGTAAGCACTCATCCATTACCTACGCAAGCCTACAGGCTGAAACAGAGAGCTGCCACCTGTAACTAATTAATCGCAGGCAAAAACTACACAGTACTATCACACCACATGCACTGGCAGGTGGCATAAGTTACATGTAATCACAACTGACGTACAGAATGCCATAGAAATTATACGATTTAAGGAGCATAAACCTTCTTCAACCAAATTTAGCTTTGAAATTCACTGTGATATTGTAGCCTCATACGTACAGGCATGTATAGATTCTACTAGCAAACCCGGCAGTCAAATTCTTTCTACACACGAAACAAATCCATGTTTAACCTCCTCTTGAGAGTCAAAAGGTTATCCGACACTTACTCTTCGGCATGTCAGCGCGAAAGTACATTGCATGGTGCTTTCATAAAGCCATAAAAATGGTAGGTCACCGCTGAAACAAGTTTTTCCATCGCTCCGTCAGACCATGTCCTCAGAAAATGTCTAAAATCTGCCATATGCCCCATTGACATTTGACCTGTGACCTCCAATTTGGCACAGTGATGGCTTTTCCTACCATCGATGCTATACACTGACTTATCCGAGCCTAGGTCGAGCCGTTTAGATTTGTGCCGCAATTCTGCATTTCCTCCCTATACCTTAAGTTAAGGAAGGAATGTTCCCCCTTCTTTTACACCTCTTGACCTTTGACCTTTGACCCCCCAGCTTCGACATCCCAACTCGTTTTCGGATTACCCCCCCACGGGTCGAGCGGTTAAGATTTGTGCCCAACTGTTGACGGACGGACGCTCATGCGATTCTACAAGCTGCATCTGACTATGTCAGATGAGCTAAAAACCAACCTTCACCAGTCGAGGTGCTTTCTATCTGAACTGTGTCCCAACGAAATTGTGTTGAAAGTGTATTGAAACTTAGTTTAATGTTTTTTTAAGATTGTGCTAACATTTTGGTGACAGGGTAAAGGTATTGTTTGCTAGAATAGATATTGAAAACGTGCTTTATTCAGAAGAACCATGAACCACTGCTAAACTGACCAGATTTCCTGTCTATAATATGCGCTAGTTTTTGTGTTTAAAATCTGTTAAAAGTGTGTTGCACTTCTAGCTTATCTTTTCTGCAAGGCAGACTCTCCGTGCTGTCACGTGATGAATGAGGGCGCACAAACAGTTTTTTGGTACCACAGCTAATTTCACCTCAAAGGATGGTCACTAGGTGTGAAAGCTATAGAGTCTGTAGAGAGAATATAGGAGTTTAAAAGGGACTCACTGGTGGATCTGGTTGCACTCCCATAATGCAGTGTGGACTTGATAGCATCAGAAGCGTAATGCCACTTCCCTCCGAGTAAAATTAGTTAGCTACGACCTAGATACAATAATGTAACCCAACAAGAGTAGGGGTTACATTTGTTGGGTTACATTATTGTATCTAGCTACGACCCCACACATACATATCCAGCACGTTTCTTCATTTCAGTTAAAATGCAACTGGGTCAAGGACACCACAACAATTCTTATACCCAGACAGATGTCAGTGCTCACCCTAGCTTGTCCCACGGCATCAACCTCTGTATACCAGTGGTGGATCTAGAGGGGGGGGTTGCAACCGCCCCCCCCCCGTTCAGCCACTGACTAATGTTATTGGGAGCCTATCAATATGATACTAGTGAAATGGGGCAAAAAAAAAAAACGTCAGTCTGCAGGCTGATCGAATCTGGGGATTCCCCGCCTTCTCTCAAATATCACCC
>NW_014577138.1:133921-144679 GCF_000485595.1 Priapulus caudatus | reverse complement strand
AGTATAGTATGTGTACTGCACTAGCACTGCCACGCTTAGTGTAGTGACATGCATACGTATTATCCGATTATTATCACGATTATGATCAACAACTGCTTGTAAAAATATACTGTGCCATCCCTTCCGGTTATGTAGTCTTCTGGGGTGTGAACTGGGGCAATGACCGGAAGGCGATGCCATCGATGGCACCTGCACATTGGGGAAATCCTCTTCCTCGAATCCAGGCGATCGTTTCCTTAGACGATGACCAGATGGAAGTGAAACGAAACGTCGGCAACAGCATCTCTCTAATTGGCAAAACACACTCTCTTTGGCAAGAACACACAATGTCGATATCGCAACTCCAAAATAAAGTTGCGACGGGTGCCCGATACTCTGACGGAGTTGCCAGCCACCAAATGACAACGCCCAACCTTCTCCTATAGTCAATCGGTCTCCTAAAATTCGTCGTCTGTTTTCGATAGCTGGCCGTAAATGATCTGTGATATATTCAAACGTCCCCTTCCCATTCTGAAATGTCGTCTCCATTCTTCTTCACTGAAATTAGTACAATTTGGCTCCCAAAACAATTGTCCATGCATCTATCAAGCCTGCTATCCGCTATCCCGCAGACTGCCATAGCCAATGCTGCAGAAAGATGTGCGGACGATCATCGATCTCTGTCTAACGCTAAACCGCGCGGCGTCCCTGAAGTTCGGGCGTGTAGAAAATGTGGCTCTCTCCTCGCAATCCCCTCGGTAAGAGTCGTCCATAGCTAGCAGCAATTGCAGACAATGTCCAATGTTAGCTGTTTAGCACCGCAAAGATCAACATAATTTCCATAGACTCCTTGCAAACGATATCCAATTAAACGCAGATCGAGATAATATTACGAGAAGGCATCTAGCATTCTAGCTACGGGTAACGGGTATCAGAATGGTTGGAATTTCGCGCGGAACTGAATTCGAACTCGTACGTACGGTAAAAGCGTATTGATAAACAATTTTCGCGCGCTCGCGCGGAAGCATAGCTGAGGGGGACGTGAGGTTACCATGACAATTACGCCGCGTCTCGCACGCATCGCACGCAACTCGGGTGGTCCCAGGAACGGCAGTATGAACGACTTATCCGAGGGGGCTAAAGTCGTGCGCAGTATAATTTATAAAAGGGGTATTAATGCCTCTATATGCAAGCTGCCTGATCAGGGAAAAAAATTAAATTTATTTTTCGAGGGCCTACTTTTCAAGCGTTGAGTGCAGGAAAATAGCACTCTAAATTTGATTTGCATTGAACTCTCTTTTGGCATTTCGGGCTCTTTTTGCATTTCTGGGGCTAAATCGCCCCGAGCCCCGCGTGAATTTGTTCACTGTGCCTGATATTGCGAGAGCTCTGCGAGCACAGGCACTTGAAGCGTTTCAATAAAATATAATTCTAACTAAATACGAAATCTATTTACCTACCAAATTCTTAATGTTGCTATATACTCTCTTTCACTATTATTGCGACAGTTTCCTTGTAAATTCCGTCCACCATATACGCTGCCGGCGCCATTGCTTTCGCGCGCGCCTGTTGCACGCTTACACTAGATATATTACCAGTGCTCGAAATAAAGAACAAAAATGTTGGTTGTCCTGCGGACAACCCAGGCATCAAATCGGGTTGTCCGCAACAATTTCTGGTTGTCCCAAAAAATATCCCCAAATCTCCTATTTTCAATCACATAATAATATGATCAGAAAACACCAAAAACAGTGGTGTAGCTAGGATTTTTAACAAGGGTGGCCAAAAAACAGCAAACTGCGCAAAATAGTGGGCCGACTTAATATTGTTAATGCGCTCCTCCGCCTCCCTTCCACACCTTTACGGCCTCCTCTACCTCTCTGCAATCTTTGTTTGGGTGCCATTGTGAATAGGGCGACATTTTTGTTCATTTGTTCTCTGCTCCAAGATATGTAATTGTTCAGTGGCGGGTCTGGGATTCTAAGGAGAGGGTGAAAAACAAGCGCGGGGGGGGGTATGGGGGTTCCTCCCCAGAAAATTTTTGAAAATTAGCATTGCAGGAGATAGTTTTTGCAGACACTTTGAGTACATGTACAGCCTTCATTCTGGACTACGACAATTCTCTCTTTTTTAAACTTTCGCGAATCAACATGAATCCCCACTGCATGTTGTTTGTTTTGCATGGGCAAAGCCATCGGAAAATTCAAAATAATAATGGAATAAAAATACCAAAAATGTAGGGGTGAACTTGCTGTTTGCTGGTTCAAATCGAGTTCACCTCTCAATAAATCAGAAAATCTGACATATACCAGTGTGGATAATGCAGCTGGTATGCGTCGCTTACCACACCATAGATTAATGGCGGGCTGCCAGGCTATAAGGTGCCTTGGAGAACCACTGAGGAAAACATAATAAAAGTAAGTTTTTCGTCAACCTTTTTCTTGGTTGTCCACCGGACAATGTCTCAGACTGGTTAGGTTTGGTCCGGCACTATATTCTGGTTGTTCTCGGACAACCGCGACAAACGCTTATTTCGAGCACTGTATACAGGCGCGCCGCCGAAAGCAATGGCGCCTACACGGTATATGGTTGGACGTAGGATTTTGGATGAATTTACAGGAAACTATTGGCAATAATAGGTGAAAGAGAGTATAGAAACATTAAGAATTGTGTAGTAAATAGATTTCGTGTTTAGTTAGCATCAGGCGTTCTCCCTACGTTGCGCAAACGGGCGCCGCGCGCCCCGTTTGGGAAAACTCCCCCCTGTTTGAATCGTTGCGCCCCTTTTGAATTACCTCGCCCCGTTTAAATTTCCACAAACAATAAAAGTTTGCCAGCGCGCGGAATCGATCGTCAAGAATTAGCCGTTCGACCAGGACATCGACCGGTGTATTTTTACCAGTACCACGCATGCACTGCAGACAGTACACAAGTTAACCTGACAATGCACAGTTAACCTGTAAACTAACTGTACACCGACTCGGCTATCTTATATATACAAGAACCCCAAATACCGTCTATGGTGTGGTGGCGATTTTACGCATTAATTAGTCGCTACGTAAAAATACACGCCACCCGGACCCCCCTAGTTTCCCCCTCCCCTTACCGCTCGCCCTCCCCCTGTTTGAATTTCATCCTGGGGAGAACCCTGAGCATTATATTTTATTGAAACGCTTCATGTGCCTGTATCTGCGAGCTACGAGCTCGAGAAAAAAAATACAATGCGTCCAAGCAAACAATGCTGAATTACGTGTGGAAATGTACACAGGCACTTCGCACACGCGTTTATTTTTCCATAAAGCATGCAGCACACTCAACCATTTTCGTTGCCTGTACAGGCCAATTTTCCGTGGTCGGCAATTTTTGTGGCTTTTGCCGGCGTCACAGCACCGTCACCACTGAAGTGGTGACGTGTGCTGTTTGACCCGGCAATTTTGTGCCGACGATGTTTGTAGCTTCTTAACCCATTCATATCACGTTAAAGGCTCACAATGCGCATCCAAACGCTAATTCTCCAGTACTAGACTAGCAAATACTTCGTGTCATGCATAAATCATACTACCTTATGGCAAAATAATAACTCTAGTTCCTCCCATTTCACTGCGCGTTGTCTTATAAAATGTATTTTGAATACCTCCAATGTTGTTGAAATTCTCGATGTTGTTAGACAGTTTCCCCAATCCCAAGCAACCGTGCAGCGTGCTGCGCTACAGCGGTATAGGGCGCCAGCAAAGATAAAAACATGTGACGTCACGTCACAGCTTCGAGTCTATTTTGTTTGCAAACAGTCGGCGTTTGCGCCAGAATGCCAGTTTTCTCACCCTTTGTTGTGGTTTTAAGCACAAACGCGCAGTGAATATGGAGCAACTAGAGTTTATTTTGTCATAAGGGTAGTGTGATTATGCATGACCACGAGTATTTGCTAGTTCTAGTACTTGAGAAATTAGCAGTTGGGATAGCGCTTTTGAGCTTAACAAATATATTGTTACACCTTTTGTTAACCTAATTAAGGAGCGTTTTCAATGCCGAGTCTTGGGGGTGGCATTAAGACAAGAAAACCATTCGCCCTGTTACCTATCCTGAGTTATACACAAATGATAAAGCGATGCATATCAGACTTATGGTGCGTGTTCTGCGAAGCAAATGCCACTGCCACTAAGCAGTAGCAGCAGGCCTACGAAGAAGGCGGTGCCTGCCCTGAAAACTGGCCTCACTACCTGGTTGTAAAGAAGTTGGGACACGTTCACTTATGCGCCCATCAGCCTTGAGTACTCTGTTGCTGTATTCGGGAGCTTTGATGTGTCACAAAGACCAAAAGGCCTCTGACTCGCATAAATCTATTAATTCTGCTTCTAAACTCGGTGGTACTATCCGTATAAAAATTTGGCGCCCCGCCATTTTGAAAATCATGTGACGCAGCGCTATTTTGATGGTCTGCGAGATGATTTTGTTGCGAATCTTCGCTCCAGTTGTGGCCTTCGTGGCACAGTATGCACACTTCACCAAGTTCGCACACCGAGCAATTTTTGTGCTGTGAAGAAAATCAAAACGGTTTGCTCTCAGCAACTCGTGTTCACCACTAAATTCGCTGGAGTGCGTTCGTTGCCGCCCCCGCACCTTGGCAATTTTTGTGGCGACCACGAAAATTGCCTGTACGAGCAACGAAAATGGTAAAGTGCTGCCTGCTTAACAAGCGATAGGTAGCTCTAGTACTATAGCCCTCGGCAGCGATCCGCGGGCTATAGTACTAGAGCTAAGCGATAGGCTACATAATGCGACCACTAGAATGCGCAACCCTGTTTGTACAGCGTGCAAACGACATTAGTCAATAGATTCAAGACCACAACTACTATCTGAGGGGTGCGTAGAATAATACAGGGATTTACAAACATTTTTGGTACAAATGTTTTACGTTCGTATTTGATACAATGCTATCATTATAACGTTTTAAATTCGATCAGAACAACGCTCACGCGCGCTCGCCCGCTCGCTAGGTACGCATACACATCCACGTGCATCTTGTATAACACAAAAAGATTAAATTCTCCCGATATTTCTGTTCATTGACACGTAGCTCATTTGCGAATTATTCGTTTCTACAGGACTCTGTCAGACAATTTTGGAGATATTTGCAAATAATTTGAAAATATTCATGTGGTGAAACCGGGTGAGAAATTCTGCAAAACCTTGCAAATGAAATAGCCATGACTGTTCTTTTATAGGGGTTATAATGTATCTTATCGCGCAGCGCTTTTACAAGAACTGTACGTGCATATTATATACACTGAACACTATCCATGCATGCAGAGCTACAGAACATTTTTCTATACATATCACGACACGGCGCAGACTGCACTAATTCATGCAATACATTTGTGCACGCGGAGCGACGGTTCAATGACATTACGCGCACAGAGCGTTTAAACGCTAAAAGGATTACGTTTTACTCCAACATTTGACGATCTGTTCTTGATATGTGGTATTTTAGTGAGCACTGAAGCACATTAAAATTATTATAAACGGGGTTCATTACTAAGAGACGGTACGTATAGGTTTACAAACGAATACAACATCCGTCTCAGCTACACTATTGTTATACAGAAATTATATAGAAAATGTCAATTTTGCAACTTGTATAATTTATTGGAATATCTGCAGCATTCATCATATTTATTCAACAGAATAGCCAAGCAACGAATAGCATATGATATTGCGAGTGGGGGCAACTATGCTGAATAACGGTAAAACCAATATAGTATCACACAATGTAGTATTGATTTTTGGTGTTTACCTGATTATATGCGAACGTTTGTGCCGCGCCCGTGTTTCCTGCAAGGATAACATATTTGACCGATGGAAAAGAAGCGCTAACAGTGGCAGTAATGCTACATATGTATATTAATTGCGACGGCGGGAGAGGGGGGATCATAAACCTCTTGCTACGCTCGCTAAGTCAAACCACGCTACCTACTCTTCAGGGGCGTAGATAGCGGCGGGGGGGGGATATATCCCCCTACTTGTTGAGGTGGTGAATGGCGTGTACAATCACACCCCCCCCCCCTACTTTCAGGAGGAAAATGGGGGAAAATTTCATATTTTACAGACAATAAATACTGAACATGTAGATAAATCAGTCATCGCTATTCATACTCTCCTAATGTAATTATTACACAAATGGAAAGTGACATACATCTACATGTACTGTCAAATGTCTGTAACTCGTTCCAATTTTACTGAAACTCAAAGACGGTTAATTTTGGACGCATTCCCCGGAACGATTTTTTTTCAAAATCTCCAAATCTCGTCTTATCACTGCTCACGAAAGTTAAATCCCTGCTTTATTCAAAATTAGAACAGACCTATTGAGAGTTGGGATATTGCATTTTCACGTGGATTGAATGAGGAAAATTCAATTTCATCACACTTTTTTTCTGGAGGGAGGATGGGGGACTGGGGGTGCTGAGACCCGACCGGGAGTATATTCCCGATTTTGTATAAGGGATGAAAATATGCACTTTTTGGTTCAAATCTGGTTGTTTTTCGCATACTTTTTTGTAGTTTTAGCATTCGCAATAAAATATGTTTTATCAAAGTTTCAGGGGGAGATGATTCCAGTGATGTAGTTGTGGGAGGGGGGTTGCGTGTTATTAAACCTCTGGGAGCCAAAGAAAAAAATAACCCTAGAATTCACAAATATTGCACTTACAATTTCAATTTTTTTCAATTCCCTCATAAAAACGGCCATCTTGAATGTTCTAAATTGCTAAAATCCAAGCGCTTCCGGGGGCGAAGCCCCCTGGACCCCAACCATTACGGGCTTCACGCCAAGGTGCTCGCGGTGTGCCCTACACGCACATTCTTCGCAGACGTTGTGATGGAAGTAACAGCGAAATCATCCCCCCCACAACAGAGGATTTGTCTACGCCACCGCTACTAGACACAGGACTACGGGAAACAAAGACCACCTATCATGCAAGCGGGACAAAATAAATCAATACAGAACGTAAGAATCGTTACATACAGCAAACCAAGACGCATGCGGGGTGAGTGAAGTGGCGTGGGGTGGAACGAGAGGTATATATAATAATACGTGTAGGTACCAACAAAGAACGCATACAGTACATGAACTCCACTGTGTGCACAACCATTACATAGAAAGGGAAGCCACGGCTCACAAGCTGGAAAACATGATATCGGGAGTAAATATAAACATTCGTTCTCATTCACGCCCGATGACAAAATTGTGTACGACCTAACTCCGAGCATGTTCAGTGTATCACTGGATTGTATTCAGTTACACACAGACACAGGCCCATGTGCATGTAAACAAAACCATTAGACCAGACAGAGGTATACAGAACAATCAACTTATACTGGATTGTTATAATTTTGTGGCAATCTAACAATTCCATTTTCATGATAGATTTAAAGTAAACATTTCCCATGATCAATATGAAGTGGCAGATCAAATGTACTTTTGTACTGTCACTTCATATTGATCATAATGATAATAACAATAATGGAAAATATGATCCAGAGTATCTTTTTTAATATACAAATTAAAACTGAACCCACTTGTTTTTGATAGTTCAAATTGAACAAAGCCTAAAATCAAATCAAATTAATCAACAAGTGCCGCAGAGCGACAGCGCTCACCTGACGGCAGGTGTTCTGATGCTAAACTCGGGGGCAAACGAATCAAGAGCACCCTCCCATCGCCGCGTTCGCTCTCCCTCGTTGTCTCTCATTCGTTCTCTCTTCCCTTCGCCCTCTCTCTCTCTTTCTCTCTCTCTCTCTCTCTCTCTCTCTTCCCTTCACGCTCTCTCTCTCGCTCGTTCACACTCACTCTCCCTCGTTGTCTCTCTTTCTTTGTCTTTGTCTTTCTCTCTCCCTCTCTCTCTCTCTTTCTTTCTTTCTCTCTCACTCTTTCGCGCGCTCTCCCTTTCTCTCTCTCTCGCTCTCTCTCTCTCTCTCTCTCTTCCTCTCTCTCGCGCTCTCACTCTCTTCCCCTCGCTCTCTCTCTCTCTCTCAATTTCTCTCTTTCTCGAGGCGGTAGCGCCGCCGGACGAGGCTGTACGACCGATTGTCTATAAAGATGTCTGATTGTCTATCAGACTGATTGTCTGGTCTTCTAACCCTAGCAAGACCCGTTTCGTGGAGCTAGCAAGGCGGTAAGGTTTTTATATAACTTCACATAAATGTTTATACTATATGTTAATTCGGGTGGCACTCCGGCAGCCCATGTTTATACTATGTTAACTCAGGTTTCCCAGCAGCGGCGAGCGATGGTAGAAAATTATGAAAAATTGCTCTAAAAAGCTGCTTGTCCGGCGGACAAGCTACCTGACAGATCTACTTGTTCTCCGTGGAAATGGACAAGTCAAGTACGGACAAACGGATAGCCTTTATTTCGAACACTGGAATGGTATCAGGAACCTTCTCAAAAGAAATTTTCGTTGGGATCGTTATGAAAGTTGCCACAAGATGGCGCGTACATTTGAATGTCTTAAGATTAAAGATGGAAGCTTCCATCGTACGTAGTATAGCAACAACTATTTGCAAGACAGAATAGGTAAGCACTCATCCATTTACCTACGCAAGCCTACAGGCTGAAATAGAGAGCTGCCACCTGTAACTAATTAACGCAGCTAAAAAATACACCATACTATCACCACCACATGCACTGGCAGTGGCCACTAGCAGTGGCATAATTAAGTTATATGTAACGCACTGACAGTACAGAATGCCATAGAAATTATACGATTTAAGGAGCATAAACCTTTCTCAAGCAAATTTAGCTTTTGAAATTTCACCGTGTTAATTGGACAGTTCCTGCTTTCCTACAGTTCCTGCCTTCCTACTTCAAAAGGCACAACGCACATCCTTCGGACATGGTTCGTAAATAAAATGTTTCAATAAAATAAAATGTTTTCCCTACCTACCTACCCTATTTTTTTTCGGCATGAAACGGTAACCACACCTATATTTTGTTTTGGCCTTACCCACGTATGCATACAAAGCCAGTGCATCCAGTATAGTATGTGTACTGCACTAGCACTGCCACGCTAGTGTAGTGCATGCATACGTATTATCCGATTATTATCACGATTATGATCAACAACTGCTTGTAAAATAATACTGTGCCATCCCTTCCGGTTATGGTAGTCTTCTGGGGTGTGAACTGGGGCAATGACGGGAAGGCGAGTGCCATCGATGGCACCTGCACATTGGGGAAATCCTCTTCGCTCGAATCCAGCGATCGTTTCCTTTAGACGATGACCAGATGGAAGTGAAACGAAACGTGGCAACAGCATCTCTCTAATTGCAAAACACACTTCTCTTGCAAGAACACACAATGTCGATATCGCAACTCCAAATAAAGTTGCGACGGTGCGATACTCTGACGGAGTTGCCAGCCACCAAATGACAACGCCCAACCTTCTCCTATAGTCAATCGGTCTCCTAAAATTCGTCGTCTGTTTTTCGATAGCTGGCCGTAAATGATCTGTGATATATTCAAACGTCGCCCTTCCCATTCTGAAATGTCGTCTCCATTCTTCTTCACTGAAATTCAGTACAATTTGCTCCCAAAACAATTGTCCATGCCATCTATCAAGCCTGCCTATCCGCCTATCCCGCAGACTGCCATAGCCAATGCTGCAGAAAGATGTGCGACGATCATCGCTCTCTGTCTAACGCTAAACCGGCGGCGTCCCTGAAGTCGGGCGTGTAGAAAATGGGCTCTTCTCCTCCGCAAATCCCCTCGGTGAGAGTCGTCCATAGCTAGCAGCAATTGCAGACAATGTCCAATGTTAGCTGTTAGCACCGCAAAGATCAACATAATTTCCATAGACTCCATTGCCAAACGATATCCAATTAAACGCAGATCGAGATAATATTACGAGAAGCATCTAGCATTCTAGCTACGGGTAACGGGTATCAGAATGGTTGAATTTCGCGCGGAACTGAATTCGAACTCGTACGTACGGTAAAAGCGTATTGATAAACAATTTTCGCGCTCGCGGGAAGCATAGCTGAGGGGGACGTGAGGTTACCATGACAATTACGCCGGTCTCGCACGCATCGCACGCAACTCGGGTGGTCGAGAACGGCAGTATGAAACGACTTATCCCGAGGGGGCTAAAGTCGTGCGCAGTATAATTTATAAAAGGGGTATTAATGCCTCTATGCCTCTATATGCAAGCTGCCTGATCAGGGAAAAAATTAAAATTTATTTTTCGAGGGCTACTTTTCAAGCTCGAGTGCAGGAAAATAGCACTCTAAAATTTGATTTGCATTGAACGCCCTTTTTGGCATTTCTGGGGCTCTTTTTGGCATTTCTGGGGCTAAATCGCCCCGAGCCCCCGTGAATTTTGTTCACTGTGCCTGATATGCGAGAGCTCTGCGAGCACAGGCACTTGAAGCGTTTCAATAAAATATAATTCTAACTAAATACGAAATCTATTTACTACCAAATTCTTAATGTTGCTATATACTCTCTTTCACCTATTATTGCCGACAGTTTCCTGTAAATTCCGTCCAACCATATACGCTGCCGGCGCCATTGCTTTCGCGGCGCGCCTGTTGCACGCTTACACTAGATATATACCAGTGCTCGAAATAAGAACAAAAATGTGGTTGTCCTGCGGACAACCCAGGCATCAAATCGGGTTGTCCGCAACAATTTCTGGTTGTCCCAAAAAAATATCCCCAAATCTCCTATTTTCAATCACATAATAATATGATCAGAAAACACCCAAAAACAGTGGTGTAGCCAGG
>NW_014577138.1:117977-133911 GCF_000485595.1 Priapulus caudatus | reverse complement strand
GACTAATGTTATTGGGAGCCTATCAATATGATACTAGTGAAATGGGGCAAAAAAAAAAAATACGTCAGTCTGCAGGCTGATCGAATCTGGGGATTCCCCGCCTTCTCTCAAATATCACCCGCCGCCCGTCTCCTGAAAGCTAATCCGCTCTTGGTATACTATTACTAGATTATATAAATCTAACTAAATACAACGCTCCTGACACCCCTCAGTTTTGTCCGGAAATGCAGTCCGCTGCCGTAGGCGTGTACAGCGTACATCAGACGAGTTGAACTCATCAACCGAATGCATCGTCGAAATAATCGGGCAATCAAAATCGCGAAATAACCCCAACCGAAATAGATAATAAAACTCGCTTATATCTCGCTCTTATAGGCTAACTGAGGCTGAAGGGGTCGTTGTCGTATCAGGTACTAACCGAGGTACATATATGTATACACAAAGTGTACCAGACTTGTACTACAGACGTGTACCCTAACCCCAACCCTAACCATACCTCATATAAAAATATAAACACAATACTAAACAACCTAAAACTACCTCGGGTACATATATGTAGTACCTGATACGACAACGACCCTTCGTGCCTAACTGAGTCGTATGTACATGTGTTTAAAAACATGACCGACTGCACCGCCGATAAAATGGGATGGAAATACAACGTGTGGACGATGGCGCAGCAAGTTCCACAGCGTGTGAGGATACAAAATCCCTCGATCTGCGTCGTGTGGAAAATATCACACGTGTTTGATATTTTCTTCCACGTGTGGAAGATTGAACAGCGTGTGCGGAGTGGCTGTGTAAATTTCCACACTCAATTCGCATTGTTCTTGATTGTTCGCTTGGACACAGAGCATCGTTGAAGAGAGCGTTCACACGAGATTTGATCGATCAGTTCTTGCCTTCTTGGACATGCCTCTATTACCCCTTTTATACTGGGAGTTATCCCGCTTCAGGTCTGGACCTGAAGCGGGATAACTCCCAGTATAAAAGGTCGAAAAATACTTAGCCCGAGCTAAATTTATCCCGCTCTAGGTGGTTCAGGTCCGCTTCAGACCCGAGCTAACGTCAGTATAAAAGGTATCTAGACTTTAGCTCGCTCTAAATTCAGTGACCCGTGAACCAGAAATTGTGTATGCCGCTTCCGGGTTAGGCCAAAACAAAATATAGGTGTGGTTACCGTTTCCCGACCGACCCTATTTATTCCCAGCGACCCTAAACATTTTATTGTCAATTTTCTTTAAAGTAAAAATAAAATAAAAAATTGAATGTTCCCCCTTCTTTTACACCTCTTGACCTTTGACCCGCAAATTGATCATCCCGAGTCCTTTTCACGATCCCACCCCACATCCCGAATATCGTGACCGTACGTCGAGCGGTCAAGATTTGTGCCCAACTGTTGACGCACGCACGGACGGACGGACGATCATGCGATTCTACAAGCTGCATCTGACTATGTCAGATGAGCTAAAAATCGTGGTTCCCTTCTCAAAATTTAAGCGGATTGATTCCAACTATAGCGAGGCTGTGTAACGAATAACGCTAGAGCATCGTACGCACTAATTTAAGTGTTCACTGTGAATGACCCGAATTCAGTGCGTCTCTCAAAGATGACCCATATATCATCAGCGGTTTACTTGTGGCAAGGTGCAACGACTTCTTTCAATTTGTTTTCCTGTTCATAATCATAATATGAAATACGACATGGGAATAATAATACAAACATTTCATCATATTCCCACGAACATTTTCAACTTCTAACATTTGCAGTCCGTGCTCTCCGACGGCTGAACACGTGCCACCGTATGTCGCAGCTGCCAAACTCACAACACACAAAACTCCAGTCGACAGGATGCCAATCCGGTTGCACGGTCAATCTGTTTCTTCCAGCCCGCAGCAAACACTCGCAGCACGGTGGTAAAGTCCAACTTACCCATCTCCACCAACCCTCTCAAAATAGACTCGTCGAGCTAGTTCCGACATCGGGCTGCTGCAGCTGCATCTACTGTACATGAATTTTGTTGACGACTCGAATACATTATTTCAAAAGCTGCCCAGAAAATAGAAATCAATACCAGAGGAGCTAGGAATCTTGAAAGTTACAAGACGAGACAGCACCGGGATATACAATTAGGCAACCACCAATTGATAAACCCAACACGACATACAAAGGATCTTGAAATATAACAGCACAGGTGGCGAAACAGGAATCGGGGTGTGGCGCTCAAATTGCCAGAGTTACGTGTCCGTTCAAATTCGTCGTCCATTTCCCTCTTCTTGCGCGAAGAGGCTGCAGATATTCCTAGAGCTGGGATAGAATGCTGGATATTAGTGTATGGTGTGGAGAAAGCCGAGTCGCGGCGTGAAAACAGACCTTTCGTTTTCGCCTCCTTTGTCTGATTTTCCCCCGACCTTGGGCGGGGGGTTCGCAAACACACTTTCAAGGGACATTTGTCACAGTTTGTAAGGGTCGAGTTGTTATGTAAAGAGTAACGGACTTTTCCACACCACAGAGAATAAACTGAACTCGTGTTCAGACACGGAGTATCCACTGTCCGGCCGTATAACGCGATTATTTCAAGGAGTTTTATCAGCCATACGACCCATCAATGCATCATTGCCACAACGCAGAAAATTAATGGTGACGTCAGCGTTCAGGAATCTACCGAACGGTTGCGAAGAGTAAATCAAATATAAAAATAACGGTAAAACACTTTTGCATAGAAAAATAATGCTCTATATTAAAATTAGGTATAAACCATGAGAAAATACAAAATTTGAACCTTTATTCTTAGTTTCACTCAAAATTTTAATCGTTCGGCAATTTTCGTGATATAACTAAACGAGCCCCGATTTCTCACCATAGAAAGAATGTCATAGATTTTTAATATGAAATATTATCTGCTGATTTTTCAGCGATAATCCTACAAAAATTGCTGAAAATAAAATTTTCTTTGATATTCTAATAATTTCATTTTTATTTAATAAAATCGAAACAATAGTAAACATAATGAATATTTACTTATCTTCCACGCAAACCAAGCGAACGTGCTTAAATAGGAGAATGTGTGTCTGTGAATGTTTTACAGATTTAGAAATTTCGACCACTGTGTATGTAAGATGTACTTGGTATTTGCTCAATGTTCCCGGAGATTCTATCGTTGTTTAATTTTGTAAACTAGAACAGCACATTAAATTACGAGCGTATGGTCTTTTATTCAGTTTCGATTCATTATAATATAAACTTGTAGTATTAAAATATATATTAATAATAATATTATTATATATTATTAATTATTAATATAACTTATAAGTTATAACTATATAACTATAACTATAAGTCGCTACTGACTCTGTGTGCGTGTCTGTACTGTACTGTAGCGTGCAGGGGCCTACTGACGCTCATAGGGTCTATGTCCCCCAGGGTACTGCCGGAACGTACCCTGGGTACGGTCCGGTATACCGGAACGTACCCTGGTCACTATTTGATATGGTTAGGATTTAGGATTAGGGTTAGTGTTAGGGTTAGGGAGTAGGCGTAAGGCGACTCCCTAGACTCGTTAGTGAAGTAGGCGAGGTACGGTCCGGCCTATTAGGTAGTACCAGGGTACGTCCGGCAGTACGCCCAGGTGACAATAGACCCTCTCAGGCCCTACTGACGCTCAAGGGGTCGTTGTCGTATCAGGTACTACAGATATGTACCCGAGGTACATATATGTATACACAAAGTGTATCAGACTTGTACTACAGAAGTGTACCCTAACCCTAAGTAAACATACCTCATATAAAAATATAAACGTAATACCTAATACTAAACAACCTAAAACTACCTCGGGTACATATCTGTAGTACCTGATACGACAACGACCCCATCTGCCCTACTGACGCTCATAGGGTCTATGGCCCCCAGGTTACTGCCGGAACGTACCCTGGTCACTATTTGATATGGTTAGGAACTTAGGGTTAGGATTAGAGTTAGGGTTAGGGAGTAGGCGTATGCGACTCCCTAGACTCGTTAGTGGAGTAGGCGAGGTACGGTCTGGCATATTTGATAGTACCATGGTACGTTCGGTATACCGGACCCGTACCCAGGGTACGTTCAGGCAGTACCCCGGGGGACATAGACCCTCTCAGCCCTACTGACTAGTCACTCACTGTAGTCTGTACGGTAGGGTACTAGTACTGCTCATAGGGTCTATGTCCCCCAGGGTACTGCCGGAACGTACCCTGGTAACTATCTGATATGGTTAGGGAGTAGGCGTAGGCGACTACCTAGACTCGTTAGTGGAGTAGGCGAGGTACGGTCTGGCATATTACTATTAGATAGTACCATGGTCCAGCGTACGTTCCGGTATACCGGACCGTACCCAGGGTACGTTCCGGCAGTACCCTGGGGGACATAGACCCTCTCAGCACTAGTACTACCACTACCAGGGGTTAATAATGACAAATGAACCCTGCTAGTACTAATCACTATTATTACTAATAGTAATGTTTGTGGTCTTGCGACCAAAGACTCACAGCAGTTTGAACGTTTCAATAATAAAATGAGGGTAAATAAACATCAAATGTATTAGTAATAGTACAATCCTAATGACTAATGAGTAATGTTTCTTTGCTCTCTTCCGTTTCACCTATTATTACTTGATAATTTCCTGTAAATGACATTTAAGTGCTGCCCTCTGCAACACACAAAGTACACTGCACACATTGCTGTACACAAACAACAAAATGAATGAGTTTCTAATATAATTGAAATTTTAGCTCTATAATTTTGTTATTTGTGGCACAGTGGGTATATGAGGTGCCGGTGTAATTGTGTGGCTGCAAGAGGAGTATTTGATCGCATATACAGGAAATTATCAGTAATAGTAGGCTAAAGATAGTAAAGAAACACTATCTTTACTAGTCTACCAGACTTTGGTACTAAATACATTTTGTGTTATTTGCTCTCATTTTATTATTGAAGATGTTCCAAGTGCCTGTGACTACACTGGCTGCAATCACTACACTCTACTGCACTACAGTGCCAGATATGTCTTACTTCTGTTTATTATGTTGTTACAACTAATAATCGATTCTATCACTATCAGTGATTACCCAATGATTAGTTTGTAATATTATAGCAATGGAAAATCGTAGATTTTTTTTTCGTCACTGTCCATGATTACAAAAATCACTTGTACGAGTACTAGTACTAGTAGTAGTAGTACTACTACTACTAGCTGTACCTCTTATACAAGACTGTCCCTCAGTCGTACTTTATTCATAACTGTGCACTGAATTAACGAAGTTACGGGTCATCCATGTCAAATTCACCCCAAAAAATGGAAATTTACACCTGACCTATTTCAAATGGGCTCAAACTTGGTGTAGCGGGTAATTTGGGCTAACAAAACTTAAAATTTTAAATTAGCTCTATCGGAACAAACCCTTTTTTTGGACGATTTGGCCAAAAATGGAAGTGCCCCGTCAATTTTCCAAATGTCGTATCTCTGTAACCACTGGCTAAATTTGTTGATATTGGTGTCGTTGGGAAACTAATTGCATAGGCAATCCAAATCTGTCATTATTTGTTATATAGGAGCAGTATAAAGTTTGATGACTTTTTGCTTGAATTTGACCATGTGGATCACGTAACCGTGAGATGAACTTCATTGGAAATTAAACCTAAACATGTTTTCTACATAATAAAAAAAAATTTGAGATATAATATTTTGGTTTGCTTTCCAGCTCTTCTCAAATTTGGCATACTTGATGAAAAATGTAACCATACATGCATGTACTATTGTATATATAGGTCTGCATGTAATTTGAACTATGGCATGTCAGTTTTTCCATCCGAGTTTCCAAGTTTAAAATTTGATGAAATCTTCCTTTGATTCAGCAATGATGATAAATTTTGTTTGATTTGATGATGGCATACTACGTATTGCTTATATAAAGTGATCTCATGGTTTCTACAAAACATTAAAACAATATAGTTTTTTGTTTGCGTCCAGCTCAATGTATAAAATCAATAAAAACCAACATAAAAATTGTCTAAATTGTGTTTCTCCAAGCGTGTTTTGGGTGTCCCTCACAATTGACTAGAGCTGAGCCAACAATGGACATAGAACAATGTAAAATTATGTTTGAGATGTGAAGTCTGAGATGTGGGCGAGGATGGCGGTTACACCTAAATGATCGCCATTTAACGTTTTATAATATTCAGATTTAGGCACTGCCTAAAAGCGGAGCTCCCGATGTGAAACGTGTAAGATTGAGAGGATGCTTATTCCACGTAGCTGCTATATACCACGTGACAATGGTGTATCCCTGCCCATAACACAACTTTTGTAAAGGTTAATTGGTTGCATGGAAGTGTTTACTTCGTATAGTTTTTCTAGGCGGTAGCACAGCGTTGCCATCTGTATATCGGCAATAATAATTTATAAACCAAAATGAATCACAATTTGTGACGGTAGATGGCCTATACCCGCTTTGATGTTTCTTAGCGATGGCATTCGAAATAAATAGGTTATGCTGCGTTCCCACAGTTTTGTAAAACATTACTCTAAATTAAGACGTTTTATCGGCAGGTGGAGAGGAAATACCAATTTTGCATTAAAGATATTGTCAATGAAATCTTGTAAAACGAACCAGACGAGTGTGACACCGACTCACCAGACTGTGTGTCTATGACATAATATGCTATATAATTGCCAAAACCTACCTAATTTGCATTATTTTTAGCTCATCTGACATAGTAGATGCAGCTTGTAGAATCGCATGATCGTCTGTCGTCGTCCGTCCGTCGTCGTCGTCGCGTCGTACGTGCGTCAACAGTTGGCACAAATCTTAACCGCTCGACGTACGGTCACGATATTCGGGATGTGGGGGGGGATTGTGAAAAGGACTTGGGATGATCAATTTGGGGGTTAAAGGTCAGTCAAGAGGTGTAAAGAGAAGGGGGAACATTCCCTCCTTAACTTAAGGTATAGGGAGGAAAATGCAGAATTGCGGCACAAATCTAAACGGCTCGACCTAGGCTCGTGATAGTCGTGTATAGCATCATGGTAGAAAAGCCATCACTGTGCGAAATTGGAGGTCACAGGTCAAAGTTCAATGGGGCACAGGGCAGATTTTAGACATTTTCTGAGGACTTTTTTGTTTTAGCGGTGACCTACCATTTTTATGGCTGTATTGAAAGGACCATGAAATGTGCTTTCCACTGTTGTGCGAAGAGTAAGTGTCTGATAACCTTTTGACCCTCAAGAGGAGGGTTAAACATGGATTTGTTTACTGTTAGAAAGAATTTCACTGCCGGGTTTGCTAGTAGAATCTATACATGCCTGGATGTATGAGGCTACAATGTCACAGTGAAATTTCAAAAGCTAAATTTGCTTGAAGAAGGTTTATGCTCCTTAAATCGTATAATTTCTATGGCATTCTGTACTTTCAGTGTGTTACATGTAACTTAATTATGCCACTGCCAGTGGCGCTGAGAGGGTCTATGTCCCCCAGGGTACTGCCGGAACGTACCCTGGTACTATCTAATATGCCGGACCATACCTCGCCTACTTCACTAACGAGTCTAGGGAGTCGCCTACGCCTACTCCCTAACCCTAACCTTAACCCTAACCCTAAACCTAACCCTAACCCTAACCCTAACCCTAACCATATCAAATAGTTACCAGAGTACGTTCTGGCAGTACCCTGGGGGACATAGACCTATGAGCGCCAGTGGCCACTGCCAGTGCATGTGGTGGTGATAGTATGGTGTAGTTCTTGCCTGCGTTAATTAGTTACAACTTACAGGTGGCAGCTCTCTATTTCAGCCTGTAGGCTTGCGTAGGTAAATGGATGAGTGCTTACCTATTCTGTCTTGCAAATAGTTGTTGCTATAGTACGTACGATGGGAGCTTCCAGCTTCCATCTTTAATCTTAAGACATTCAAACGTATGCGCCATCTCGTGGCAACTTTCATAACGATCCCAGCCATTAAAAGGTCTGAGGCCATCTTAAAGTCAATTTAAGACATCTTAGTTAAGTTTTGCAATGACTGAGAAACCAATTTTAAACTGAATTTAACTAAGATAAACTTAGGAGATTTAAGATGTCTTGAACCTTCTAGGCAGAGCTTAAATTTAAGCAGCGACTGAATATTCAAGTGCCTTGTATCCAGGGGAACTAAAAGCAGTAAGAGATGAGGGATTGGAATTTTCTGTATAATGATCAGGGCTGGCAGGTTTTGGAAATGGCCAACTCATGAAGATAGATTTCTTTACTTTGCTGATCAAATTTAGAAGAGGCTCAATCCTCCAGTATAGGTAAATGCTTATGAAAACTATGACTTTTGTGGTTTTGGCTAAATGATTGAAAAATTGTATTTTTTGTGCAAATGGTAGGAAAATGAAATGTTGTATTGTATAATTTTCAGATAAGTTTGTTGTTTAATGTTCTTTTTAATAGTATAATTTTAATGTAATGTAAGAATTCTAACTGTTATGAGTACCTTACAATATTTTAACTGTTTGTACTAAACTGTAAGTTGACGTGATTAGTTGTCACGTCAGTCACGGTCGCGTCAGTCACGATGAATTTTTTAATTTTTTAAATTAATTATAATTGGAATTGATTGTTTATAATATCTGTTTAATTGTTAGTTCATTGGTTGAAAATGAATTTTTAGCTCATCTGACATAGTCAGATGCAGCTGTGTAGAATCGCATGATCGTCCGTGGCGTCCGTCCGTCGAGCGTCCGTGCGTCCCGAGCGTCGTTCCGTGCGTCAAACAGTTGGGACACAAATCTTAACGCTCGACGTACGGTCACGATATTCGGCACATCGGGGGGGATCGTCAAAACGAGTTGGGATTGTCGAAGGTCTGGGGTCAAAGTCAAAGCGTCAAGAGGTGTAAAAGAAGGGGGAACATTCACTCCTTAACTTAAGGTATAGGGAGGAAATGCAGAATTGCGGCACAAATCTAAACGGCTCGACCTAGGCTCGTGATAAGTCGGTGTAATAGCATCATGGTAAGGAAAAGCCATCACTGTGCCGAAATGGAGGTCACAGGTCAAAGGTCAATGGGCACAGGGCAGATTTTAGACATTTACTGAGGACATGGTCGACGGAGCGATTGAAAAACTTTTTTGTTTTAGCGGTGACCTAGGCATTTTTATGGCTTTATTGAGAAGACCATGAAATGTCCCTTCTGCTGAACATGGCGAAGAGTAAGTGTCGGATAACCTTTTGACCTCAAGAGGAGGGTTTAAACATGGATTTGTTCACATGTCAACAAAGGACGAACTGCTTTTGCTAGTAAGAATCTAGCTTTCACGACTGAAAATGTTACGTTTATAATCGTAGCAACAGACCTCAGGATGAGCCCAGACCTCTGCGGCTCTTGTTTAGAAATATACCTGTGTCCGATTACTGTCACGTCAGTCACAGTGAGAAAAGGGTCGCCTATATGTCCGTATGTGCTGTGGTCTTTATTGATTCTGAAACTTTTGATATAAATTTGAAGGAATCTGTCTGTACTATCTACATACTAAATACTTGGAGGAAGAAGGTACTATAAGTTGTCTAAGATCTGAGCTGAATTTTTAGAAATGACAAAAAATGTCACGTCAGTCACCGTGGAATTGCCCCTATGGGAGAGATTTGAACTTCCTATTTTGGAGCACCCCAGTCGACCTACTTTCGAGCCACACCCACTTTTTGGCAAAAATGAAAATGGCCATCTAAATTCATTCGATTTTGTTAAATTTTGGTATGTGAATGTGTAAGGCTAGCCCCAAAACAGGTGTTACTCCTATGTGAGAGATGACAACGTCATATTACGTTTATTTCGTCTAACTGGTCAACAACTCTACAATCATACCTATATACGTGTAATATTGTGTTTTAGATTCTTCGTTACACTAATTTGACTGGAATATATTATTGTTTTTATTTGCGCGATATTTGAAAATCAAATTGGCGATTATTTAGGCGTAGCACCATCTCTCGTCAAGATCTGAAACATTTATTTTCGCATCAAAACTTATGCATATATCATTATCAAGAGTATATAATGGGAGATATGCTATATAATGGGAGGTCTCCCATATATATACTTTTGCTTTATATATATCCCCCCTCCGGGTCCCTCTTCTATCACACCCAAGGTGAGCTACAGTGTCATTGACACTTTCATTTATAGAAAACCTCCTGATGGGGTATTCACAGCAAACGTTCTAACAATGGCCTGCTGGTATAAAAGTGTTTATTGTGAAATCATTGCACCAAAATGCATAATCCGAAATAAATATAGCTAAATAGAATCTCACCTCATAGCGGATAGATATTATTACTGATTATACCAACGCCGTAACGCCATGGCATATTTGATTATACTGTCAATGAATTTGCAAATAGTGCCTTAGTTTACCAACAAGTTACAAGTGCACCCATAATATACCTAATTCAAACAAAATGGCATCTAGATTCTGTTTCTATTTTGAAATTGGCCGATAGCGGGCGCTATCGCGAGATTCACAAGAAATTGCTGCGGTAATCAAATCAGGTTGAGCGCCGGGCAGACATTCCTCCCAACCTCGACTCCGTTTCTGACTAACCCTAACCCTAACCCTAACCCTAACCCTAACCCTAACCCTAATTAATTTTAATTAACACTAATAAATTTAATTTAATTAAAAAAAAAATTACCCGAGATTTCGTCATTATTCAATATGGCCGGTGCAGGGAGGAATGTCTGCCAGGTGCAAAATCTAATCAAATCGAGTAATCACAACTCGAATCGTGAATGATTTGCTGAATATAGTCAAGTACGAAGGTTCTAAGACATGTAGGTGTTACTCTAGACAGTTGCTGTTACTCAAGCAATAATGGTAAGTGTTGTCAAAGTGGAGAAAACACGAGATTGGTTGGAAATTACGTTATTATGTTATGTATATTATTTCTCGTTTAGGTTATAGATATTTTGATTCTGCAGCCGGTTAAAGCACAACATGTCAGACAGTGATGCGAGTAACATTTCTGATCATGATAGTGGCGTAAGTACTCAAGAAGTTAATGTTTTTACAGATTAAAAACATTTTAATTCGTAATTCTTAGTACGTTGAAGTTTTTATTGTTGAAATCATGAAAAATGGCGATTAAAAATATCACATTTTTATTGTTAACATTGCAGTTGAATTTTGCACACCGATTTGTTTGGACATTGGATATGGTGGTAACAGCAGCTTAGTTTCTTTTGATCGTTTATGTTGTATTTGCCCCTTGTTAAACATGCTTTTCCTAAGCAACTGGTTTGTTTTAATGATACTAGGGGGAGGACGAGAATGATGGAGCAGCAAGCCCAGCCCATAGTGAAGCCAGTGAAGCTCACAGTGATGAAGCTAGTGTAGCTGATGAAGAGGAACCTGAAGGAGAAGATATTGGTATTTCCGATGAGGTATATTACTGCTATGTGAATGCTTGAATTATAATTTATATCTGTAAATAGTTTATCAGAACCAAATCGGAGGCAAGTTAAACTGACCCATCTACACACAGTTTATGTACTGCTGTGGTATGGATATAGCACTGAACATCTGTTTTCCTATGAGAGGATGATGAGGAGGAAGGACCCAGGAGGAAAAAGCCAAGACACGGAGGCTTTATTCTTGATGAGGCTGAAGTTGATGAGGAAGAAGAGGATGATGAAGAATGGGAGGAAGGAGCACAGGATCTCATTGATAAAAAGTCTATTGCTGGCGAGCCCAGTTCCCGGGAGATGGAGGGAGCGAGGCGATTGGCTCACATGTGGAGGTAAAATCTAGCTCGCATGTGATAAATTTACATGAGATTGCATTGATTCGCATTAGAGTGAAAAGGTTTTGTACAGGTATGCTTATTAATATGTTTCGGATCTTATTCCTGCAGCACGCAGAGAGAAGATGAAATCGAAGCCTACTACAAAAAGAAGTACGCTGGCTCCTCTTCTCAGCGGGGAACAACTGAAGGAGATGCTGATCTCTCAGATGACATCACTCAGCAAGGATTGCTGCCAGGAGTCAAGTAAGCTGCATTTCTATATTGGGGTTTAAAGTTAAGTAGGAAAAACATTGCTTTTACTCCAGAAAGGTAACAGCCAAAATCTACCTTTCTGTAGTTTTAAAGTTTCTTCCTGGGTAAAATGACTAGCATTTGTGCTAATTCCAGGAGCTTACTTCAGCACTAATAGATGGATTAACACAAAATCGATGAATAAAAAGGTGATAAAAATGTAGTTTTTTATTACTGTTCCATAAGAAAGATGCATAGTTACTGTCACTTTTCTGGCAACCCAATGTACTTGCCCCAGAAATTTTGAAATGTGTTTATTTCTCCCAAGCTTTTTACACTAATTAGTGAGCACAAATCAATTCGTTTCAATTTTTTCCATGTTTGTTATCTATTATTATTATGTTTGTTTTCTATGTAATTCTGGTTCATAGGGATCCCAACCTGTGGATGGTAAAGTGTAGAATAGGTGAAGAAAAAGTTACGGCTCTGCAGCTAATGCGGAAGTTTATTGCATACCAGCACACGGAGGAGGTATGTATGATCTATGTGCAAAGTTAGGGTTATGTAGTTAATTTTCCGGACACTTAATTTGTTATTACATTGAGTCTGTGTAATCTAATCACATAATATCTGTCTAAATTAACACCTAAATAATCACATAAATTAGATCACAATGTTTGTACTTATGTGTCGTAAAAGTCCTGTTATGTTATCCAGAATCTAACGGTAAAGAATTTAATTTCGCACTATTATGCTGCATCAATATCAGAGCTACTGAGTTTCGTCCCCTGTTAGCCCCTGAGCTGATAAGTGGTATAATTACCAGAACTTGGTCAGTTTCAGCTACTGTTTATTTGTGTGTATGATAATATTATTTTTTATGATTGATTGATATGTATGATAAATTGTTTCTACACTATTCTTATCATGTAATATGTTAAATTTGTTCTATATGCAGCCATTGCAGATCAAGGCAATTGTGGCAGTTGAGGGTTTAAAGGGTTATCTGTATGTGGAGGCTTTTAAGCAAACCCACGTAAAGCAAGCTATAGAAGGTATAGGCAACCTGCGCATAGGCATCTGGAACCAACAGGTATGCAAAGGTCCTTTTCTTAAAAGACAGGGGAGAAGTCACAAAAATTGACTAAACAGTTCTGCAGTATCTTGCTCGAGTGATGATGTTTGTATGTACACCAGTAAACTAGGGAATCTGCACACCGATTATTAATAACAGAAGCTGTATAACCTTTATTTTATAGCCATTATAACTGTTAAGCGTAGAGGTTTTGCTAAATTGGACATTTCACTTCACTGTTGTCAATAGATGGTACCAATTAAAGAAATGACAGATGTCTTAAGGGTTGTAAAAGAGCAAGTTGTGCTAAAGCCAAAGTCATGGGTCCGACTGAAGCGAGGCATCTACAAAGATGACATTGCACAGGTAAGATGGCATCATAAATAACTTGGCAATGTGCAGTGGTAGGTCAGGTGTCTCACACCTACACAGCACAGTGTAATGCTCGTAGTTGTAATAATGGTATCTTATTACTAATGGGGTTAGCCGCTAGAAACAGTTGCCGCTGGAGGGCAGCACATCTGTAGCAGTTCAAGATTATCCGTGTACCCGGATGCACACCCTGGATACACTAATGGCGACATATGACAAACTTACCGTACACTCTAAAAGTAAACTTTATGAAAGAGGAGCGTCGACAAGGGGTAGCAAAGAGGATTTGATACAAAGGTAAGAACTATGTTCCACGAAATACGTTGTGTATATGTCAGAGTGATAATGCACAATTTTGGTCAGAATCAGCGTGTGAAATCTCGGCAGATGAACGCTTTTAGAAGCGGCTTGTAAACACTGTCTTGGAACGCATTTTCCTACTGTATTCTAGATGTAGGTTAAGAATTTCCTTCGCATTATTTGGTCGCAAATTTAGTAATTTGTTAAAAACGTACGTTTGAGACCCTGCTTCGATGTTCAAGCTTGTTTAATAGTTGCTCTATAATATATATAGAGTATAATAGACAGAGAGAGAGAGAGAGAGAGAGATCATAGACCCTCTCAGCACTAGTACTACCACTACCAGGGGTTAATAATGACAAATGAACCCCTGCTAGTACTAATCACTATTATTACTAATGAGTAATGTTTGTGGTCTTGCGACCAAAGCTCACAGGCATTTGGAACGTTTCAATAATAAAATGAGGGTAAATAAACATCAAATGTATTTAGTAATAGTACCAATCCTAATGACTAATGAGTAATGTTTCTTTGCTCTCTTTCAGTTTCACCTATTATTACTGATAATTTCCTGTAAATGACATTTAAGTGCTCCTCTGCAACACACAAGTACACTGCACACATTGCTGTACACAAACAACAAAATGAATGAGTTTCTAATATAATTGAAATTTTACTCTATAATTTTGTTATTTGTGCACAGCGGGGTATATGAGGTGCCGGTGTAATTGTGTGCTGCAGAGGAGTATTTGATCGGCATATACAGGAAATTATCAGTAATAGTAGGCTAAAGATAGTAAAGAAACACTATCTTTACTAGTCTACCAGACTTTGGTACTAAATACATTTTGTGTTTATTTGCTCTCATTTTATTATTGAAATGTTCCAAGTGCCTGTGACTACACTGGCTGCAATCACTACACTCTACTGCACTACAGTGCCAGATATGTCTTACTTCTGTTTATTATGTTGTTACAACTAATAATCGATCTATCACTATCAGTGATTACCCAATGATTAGTTGTAATATTATAGCAATGGAAAATCGTAGATTTTTTTCCGTCACTGTCCATGATTACAAAAATCACTTGTACGAGTACTAGTACTAGTAGTAGTAGTACTACTACTACTAGCTGTACCTCTTATACAAGACTGTCCCTCAGTCGTACTTATTCATAACTGTGCACTGAAGTTAACGAAGTTACGGGTCATTCCATGTCAAATCACCCCAAAAATTGGAAATTTACACCTGACCTATTTCAAATGGGCTCAAATTTGGTGTACGGGGTAATTTGGGCTAACAAAACTAAAATTTTAAATTTTAGCTCCATCGGACAAACCCTTTTTTTGACGATTTTGGCCAAAATGGAAGTGCCCGTCAATTTTCAAATGGTCGTATCTCTGTAACCACTGGGCTAAATTTGTTGATATTGGTGTCGTTGGGAAACTAATTGCATAGGCAATCCAAATCTGTCATTATTTGTTATATAGGAGCAGTATAAAGTTTGATGACCTTTTGACCTTGAATTTGACCATGTGGATCACGTAACCGTGAGATGAACTTCATTGGAAATTAAACCTAAACATGTTTTCTACATAATAAAAAAAAATTTGAGATATAATATTTTTGGTTTGCTTTCCAGCTCTTCTCAAATTTGGCATACTTGATGCAAATGTAACCATACATGCATGTACTATTGTATATATAGGTCTGCATGTATAATTTGAACTATGGCATGTCAGTTTTTCCATCCGAGTTTCCAAGTTTTAAATTTGATGAAATCTTCCTTTGATTCAGCAATGATGATAAATTTTGTTTGATTTGGATGATGGCATACTACGTATTGCTTATATAAAGTGATCTCATGGTTTCTACAAAACATTAAAACAAATATATGTTTGTTTGCGTCCCAGCTCAATGTATAAATCAATAAAAACCAAACATAAAAATTGTCTAAATTTGTGTTTCTCCCAAGCGTGTTTTGGGTGTCCTCACAATTGACTAGAGCTGAGCCAACAATGGACATAGAACAATGTAAAATTATGTTTGAGATGTGAAAGTCTGAGATGTGGGCGAGTGATGGCGTTACACCTAAATGATCGCCATTTAACGTTTTTATAATATTCAGATTTAGGCACTGCCTAAAAGCG
>NW_014577138.1:105674-113876 GCF_000485595.1 Priapulus caudatus | reverse complement strand
GCACTGTAGTGCTGAATTTCAGCAAAAAAAAAAAGCCAAAAAAGGCATTTTCTAGAGACGAAATAGTGCAACGGTGAACAATCGCGGAGGCTTATTGTTGTACGCCACCTATATAGGGACCCTATTGTGTGCCTATTCTAGCTGCCATCTGCCGGCAACCTTATTGTGTAAATTGATCATTTTACAGGCTTACGAATTAAGAGCTTAGAATTCTATCGAGGCAGCGTCCTTTAGATGGGAACCATGCTCTTTCTTCTCGCTGTCCGTGTGGTCTGTACTGCTGGCTGAAGTTTGAGGAGACCTCACATTCGTAGCACTGTCGGCCATCTGAAAAAGATATTCATATGCACGAATGAAATCACGCTATTGACTAAGCTTATGAATGACCTGCATGGCCACACTGCCCTATGCCACCTAGACATTTACTTAACGGATTTTGCCAGTAACGCTAGACAGAAATAGACGGAGGCGAAAGAGAGAATACAGTCTCACATATAAATAAAAAAAATAGTATAGAGACAAAAAACAGAACACACTCTTGTAAAAGCAGCGAGTGAAAGACTAAGAAAGCCAGAATTACAAGTTATTTATAATTTTTCTTGCACATTACCTGATGTTTGTATTTGTTGGGCTTTCCTATACCAAACCTACGAAAATAAATAACAGTCATTAATAATTTACCGTGAAAAAATTGCAACCCAAGGTCATGGTCAGAGCATGACTCACTGTCCGACCCACTTGTTAACAATAATCTGTTATCTACAGATCGACTGCCCTCGTGGCATCCTTGCTCTGCGACTGTGCGCGAGTCTTTGCGCCTGTACGTGCGGTACCTCGCGAATTTATACATGCAATAAATCCATCGCCCCACGCGTGCGCTCAGGGTCGATGCTTACCTATACTCGCAGTCATCAGTGTAAACGCACTACACACGGTTCATAGAACGGTTCATAGAGCATTGGCATGTTTGTCCAATTCGCCAATTCGCCAATTCGCCAACACAAAGTTGGCCTTGTAAACCCAGCTTATCGTAACTTCAGCATAGCACTTCACTTCAAAAGTTAGTTCAGATTTTAGACCCATGGGGCATGTCTACTTAGGCTCGTAGGGTCTATGTCCCCCTGACCTCTGTTTGACCTGGCTCGTTTAGCTATTTCTGACTAACCCTAACCCTAACCCTAACTCTATATATATTATATATTATATAATATATATATATATATATATATATTAGTCAGAAATAGCTTACGAGCCAGGTCAAACAGAGGTCAGCTAGGGGGACTGCTCTACTTAGGGTCTTTCGGCTGCCAGTCCTAACAAAAATAGACTGCCCATTATGCAAATTCGTGAAATCATTAGATTGGTAGTAAACAATTAGTGTTACTGTTCATACGATATATATTATGATATATTATGTGCTCTGGTTTTACTCTTAACGTTTACAGCAGAAAGACTAAGTTAAGAGCCGCCAGGTAACGCCACGTACTTGGGTAGGCCTCGGTTGAGGCCCTCGAGGAGTACGCACGCCTTGCAGACAGCTGAACTGGAGATGTAGCCACAGCGGCAGCAGGTGCCCTGCGTGGGCATGCGCACATCCTTCTTTACCTCGAACCTCTCCGCTGAGTGTATGATGTCTGCAGAGAGAGAGGGAGGGGGTGAGAGAGAGTCTCTCTCTCTCTCTCTCTGAGAGAGGAGGGAGGGAGGGAGGAGAGAGAGAGAGAGAGAGAGAGAGAGAGAGAGAGAGAGAGAGAGAGAGAGAGAGAGAGAGAGAGAGAGAGAGAGAGAGAGAGAGAGAGAGAGAGAGAGAGAGAGAGAGAGAGAGAGAGAGAGAGAGAGAGAGAGAGAGAGAGAGAGATGGTAATATAGGCTTAGGCCACATGCTACAAGTCAAATCAACCTTGTGGCAACAAGTCATGGGCTATAGTACTAAAGCTAGTTTAAAAGGTACAGTCGATGTTCCAACAGACTGGACTCAAGCCGACCCGGAGGCCTGAAGCCACCAAGTTTTTGCTTAGGCAACCATCTCTACGAAACTGCCGGTCCTTCTGACCAGCACTTTTTCCCCTCATATTACTTTGAAATACTACGGTTATCGCAATGGCAGTTTAGGCGTATTCTAATAATGCGCTCCGTTCCTGAACGTAGATGGGGTATCCAAAACATCTAGAGCCGAGGGCCAGAACTCCCTCAATGCATGAATCGCCACACGAACAATACCTCGCGACACTCTAAGAAATCGATTGCGTCATGTAGCGTAGCCCAGTGTTTTATGACCGCATAATAATAAGTTCAGGAGATAAGTTCTTATGTCGCAGGGGTTATCGTGGGGAGTGAGGGCACTGCAGATTACAGCCCAGTTAATTACTGCAGTACAGAATGTTCAGAATCAACCGAGCTAAATTTCTCAGAAGTGTCTGCAATCACAAATACATACACATCTTCGCATAACTGAAATTTATAAATCGATATTAAATTTGATCCATTTTAATATATTACTGTATTATGAGTGTGTATATTACTGTGTGAACGACCCTACTACACAGTTCCGTAAAGCCGGGCTCCGGTCGCCCTACGACCCGTCTAATTTATCGCCTATTGACGTCGTAATAAAACTCATGTCGATTTGAGGTGATTTTGGGCTGTACATCGCCGATCAGTATTTATAGCACCGACCAGATCGTAGCATTCTGCAGGAAACGTAGACTGGTTCGCGTCCCCAGTGTTTATACCAGCACAAGCAGTTCTCTAGCACAAACAGAGCAAGCTTGACACCGGGACCAGTCTACATAAAATGAGTACTCTTTATAGATTTAAATCAAACCTGTAAATACTGTGAATAAAATTTAAAATTCACAAAGCCATTGGACAGACACTTACACATGTGGCTACACAACTGAGTTTGACACACAAGGAATATCGACTGGGAACACGAGCAACTGCTTGTGTTGCTTAGCCATGTGCCATCTTTGAATGACATCACCTTTGTCACCACCGACCCTGAAGACACCATTGCTGCTCTGCGAAACCTGTTAGCTCTCCCATCACATTGGGCTAGCCATTTGGACAAAGTACTGCAGTCCCTGGATTGTCGTTACGCAGGGCCACGTATCTTGTTCACAATGAATCCATCACGTGTTTTTAGCTCATCTGACGTAGTCGGGTGCAGCTTGTAGAATCACATGATTGTCCGTCCGGCCGTCCGTGCGTCCGTGCGTTCGTCAACAGTTGGGCACAAATCTTAACCGCTCGACGTACGGTCACGATATTCGGGACGTAGGGGGGTAATCCGAAAACGAGTTGGGATGTCGAAGCTGGGGGTCAAAGGTCAAAGGTCAAGAGGTGTAAAAGAAGGGGGAACATTCCCTCCTTAACTTAAGGTATAGGGAGGAAATGCAGAATTGCGGTACAAATCTAAACTGCTCGACCTAGGCTCGTGATAGTCGGTGTATAGCATCATTATAGGAAAAGCCATCACTGTGCCGAAATTGGAGGTCACAGGTCAAGGGTCAATGGGGCACAGGGCAGATTTGAGACATTTTCTGAGGACATGGTCTGACAATGCGATTGAAAAACTTTTTTTGTTTCAGTAGTGACCTACCATTTTTATGGCTTTATTAGCTCATCTGACATAGTCAGATGCCAGCTTGTAGAGCACGATTCGTCCGTCGGCGTCCGTCCGTGCGTCCGTCCGTGCGTCGTCCGTCGCGTCCGGCCGATCCGTGCGGTCAACAGTTGGGCACAAATCTTAACCGCTCGACGTACGCGTCACGATATTCGGCGACGTCGGGGGGATCGTCAAACGAGTTGGATATCGAAGCGTGGGGTCAAAGGTCAAAGGTAAGAGGTGTAAAAGAAGGGGGAACATTCACTCCTTAACTTAAGGTATAGGGAGGAAATGAGAAATTGCGGCACAAATCTAAACGGCTTGACCTAGGCTCGTGATAGTCGGTGTATAGCATCATGTAGGAAAAGCCATCACGTGTGCCGAAATTGAGGTCACAGGTCAAAGGTCAGTGGGCACAGGGCAGATTTTAGACATTTTCTGAGGACATGGGCTGACGGAGCGATGGAAAAACTTTTTGTTTCAGCGGTGACCTAGCATTTTATGGCTTTATTGAAAGGACCATGAAATGTCCCTTCTGCTGACGTGGCGAAGAGTAAGTGTCGGATAACCTTTTGACCCTCAAGAGGAGGGGTTAAACTTGGATTTGTTGACTGTCTGTTAGAAAGAATTGACTGCCGGTTTGCTAGTAGAATCTATACATGCCTGGATGTATAGAGGCTACAATGTCACAGTGAAATTTCAAAGCTAAATTTGGTTAAAGAAGGTGTATATTCCTTAAATCGTATAATTTCTATGTCATTCTGTACTGTCAGTATGTTACATGTAACGTATGGCACTGCCAGTGGCTGTGCATGTGTTGGGGCAGTTTTTGCCTGCATTAATTGGTTGCAGCTGGCAGCTCTCTATTGCAATTTGCAGCCTGTAGGCTTGCGTAGGTAAATGGATGAGTGCTTACCTAGATTCTGTCTTGCAAATAGTTGTTGCTACTACGAATGATGGGAGCTTGCATCTTTAATCTGAAGACACTTAAACGTACGCGCCATTCTCGTGCAACTTTCATAACACTCCAACGAACATTCTTTTGAGAAGGTTCCTGATAATCCCTGTGCATTCCACTGTTTCGCGTGTATGTGAACACATTTGGACTAACAGGGTTTACTAGAATCCCTTCACTCCACCACAGAGTCACCGCAGTAGACGTTAGATGAGCGCTGTCGCTATGCGGCACTTGTTGAAAGGACCATGAAATGTACTTTCCGCTGACATGCAAAGAGTAAGGTGCGGATAACCTTTGACGCCTCAGAGGAGGGTTTAAACATGGATTTGCTTTACTGTTAGAAAGAATTTGACTGCCGGGTTTGCTAGTAGAATCTATACATGCCTGGACGTATGAGGCTACAATATCACATTGAAATTTCAAAAGCTAAATTTGGTTGAAGAAGGTTTATGCTCCTTAAATCGTATAATTTCTATGGCATTCTGTACTGTCAGTGTGTTACATGTGGCCAGTGGCCACTGCCAGTGCATGTGGTGGTGATAGTACTGTGTAGTTTTTTGTTTTTTGCCTGCGTAATTAGTTACAGGTGGCAGCTCTCTATTTCAGCCTGTAAGCTTGCGTAGGTAAATGGATGAGTGGCTTACCTATTCTGTCTTGCAAATAGTTGTTGCTACTACGTACGATGGGAGCTTCCATCTTTAATCTTCAAGCCCGGCGCACACGTGAGTTATTTTACTCATGTAAAATGACGCATGCGTCAAATTATCAACGAAATCCGCGCACACGTGAGTAAAATTACTCGTGCGTCATTTTACTTTGAGTAAAATAACTCACGTGTGCGCCGGGCTTAAGACACTTAAACGTACGCGCCATCTCGTAGCAACTTTCATAACGATCCCAACGAACATTCCTTCGAGAAGGTTCCTGTTACCATCCTGTGCCTTGCACTGTTTGTGCGCGTATGTCGAACACATTTGGAACTAACAGGGTTTACTAGAATCCCAACACTCCACCAGTGAGTCACCGCAGTAGACGTGAGATGAGCGCTATCGCTCCGCGGCACTTGTTTATAATAAAGTTGAACATTAGGTTACTCAGTTACATGTATGCTGTTAATGGTTATTGTATCCCCCGCGACGAAGTCGGCGGGGATACTATGGTTTCATGTCTCCCCAGCCGCCGCAGACAATTTCCCTTCTGCTCTATAACTCGACCCCTAATTGACCTAGCGCTACCAAACTTGGTATACTTACACATCTTGGGGAGAAGGTGAACAGCGTACCAAAACCAGTTTACTGCGACCTTTATTTGACCTTTACCTTGACCTTGATCATATTTCCCTTCTGCTCTCTAACTCGGCTCCTAATTGACCTAGTGCTACCAAACTTGGTATACTTACACATCTTGGGGAGAAGGTGTGTCGCGTACCAAAACCAGGTCACTGCAGCTTTTATTTGACCTTGACCTTGACCTTGATCATATTTCCCTTCCGCTCTATAATTCGGCCCCTAATTGACCTAGTGCGACCAAACTTGGTATACTTACACATCTTGGGGAGAAGGTGTGCCGCGTACCGAAATCAGGTCACTGCAACCTTTATTTGACATTGACCTTGACCTTGACCTTCATCATATTTCCCTTCTGCTCTATAACTCGGCCCCTAATTGACCTAGTGCGACCAAACTGCGTATACTTACACATCTTGGGGAGAACACGGGGGATACATGTAATTGGCGGCGACTGCCCTTTCTAGATTTATATACCATTTTGTTATTGAGATTCACGGTGATAATAGTGGTGCATATGTGAAGTGGATGTTTATTCTTTTAAGTGTGCCCAGGAGTTTTGTAATATGTTTATTGAGATTCACGGTGATATTAGTCGTGCATATGTGAAGTGGGTGGTTATTCTTTTAAGTGTGCTCAGGAGTTCTATAATATATTGATTGAGATAAGTTACAAAGACCCAAGTTGCCATACAAATTATGTATATCTTTATTTCTAAAACGCGGCCATTTACTACAGACACTAGGCATTACTGCTGGCAATAGCTCGCTTAAAGTTCGAAATCATGAAGCACACCTTGACAATTCTTCCACCGAGAGAAATTTTCTGATGGGGCAGGTCTCTTTTTTATATTTTAAATGTCTTGCTTGGAGCAATGACCCTCTACAGTTTACACTACTCCTCTTGGATGCGATACGTCTATCCAAAACAACTGTCTCTGCATGAAGTTAGGATTTTCCTTTGAGCATTGACGGCGTGCTCCACCATAGTTATCACTGACATAAGTAACAAGGTCTGCGTCACCTAATGTATACATGCCCCAACTTGGGTAACTCGCGGTTCTAGTACCTACCGAGATGTTTGATTTGTTCTGATATGTTGATCAAAATAGTCGCAACAAACCGATCGCCGGTGGTTATAAACTTACGCGACTAGCGGTTCTAGTACCTAGAGACATCTGGCTATTTATTCGATTATATTAACAGACATAGAGCAAAACTTATATATTGGGTTAAAGGGAGAATAGTACTATCAGGAGCTCTTAAAGTTAGGTATAAATATGTTTGATTAAAAACGATGATTGTTCTGATATGTTGATCAAAATATAGGATCGGCTATGTGTGATCGTATGGTTACATCTGCCATGGGTTATTGTGCAACTGGCTCTACAACTGCTGCTCCCGCTGCGCCACTTGCTGACAAAGCTAGCGGCTAACCCCATTCGTCTTCGTGCATTGAGCACTTGAAGTAGCTTTACATGTTTATTTATAAAACTACTTGTATGACAATGTATGTGATTGATGTAAGAATTTGTCAGTGTGTGCAAGTAGGGATTCTAGCTCATTGTAATATGTGAAAACCTGATGGATGTGCATAGTTAGTTAAATTTCGCAGTAGTGTGTGATCACTGTATGTCATTTTTAGCTCGCCTTGACATCGTCAAGATGAGCTATTTGCCATGGGCGTTGTCCGTCATCCGTCTGTCTGTCCGTCCGTCAACATTTGGCTACGGTCAACGATAACTTGAGAACCGTTTGACCCATATCTTTCAAATTGCATACAGTTGTTACTCCTATGGGAGAGATGTGAACGTCCTATTTTGGAGCACGCCAGTTGACCTACTTTCGAGCCACGCCCACTTTTTGGCAAAAATGGAAATGGCCATAAGTCAGTTCAGGTTCAACGGATTTTGCTCATTTTTGGTATGTGAATGAATAAGGACTGGCCCCAAATTATATCACACTGGTTTTTATATTTTTGTTATATTATGCAAATTAGGTAGATTTTGGCAATTTCACTATGCATTTCAGTGTCTGCCTACGGTCAACGATAACTCAAGAACCGTTTGACCCACATGTTTCAAATTGCATACAGTTGTTACTCCTATGGGAGAGATTTGAACGTTCTATTTTGGAGCACGCCAGTTGACCTACTTTCGAGCCACGCCTACTCTTTGGAAAAAATGGAAATGGCCATAAGTCAGTTCAGGTTCAACGGATTTTGCTAATTTTTTGTATGTGTATAAATAAGGACTGGCCACAGACACCAAAACATATCACAGGGGTTTCGATATTTTGTAAAAATTATGCAAATTACAGGCTTTCCAGCGGCCCTAAAATTCCTAAAAATTCCTA